>NC_073380.1:61283377-61583377 GCF_028641065.1 Leucoraja erinaceus
ATGGCACATGGTATTGGGGGTAGAGTGCTGACATGGAAAAAAAATTGGTTGGCAGACAGGAAACAAAGAGTAGGGATTACGGGTCCCTTTCAGAATGGCAGGCAGTGACTAGTGGGGTACCGCAAGGCTCGGTGCTAGGATCGCAGCTATTTACAATATACATCAATGATTTAGATGAAGGGATTCAAAGTAACATTAGCAAATTTGCAGATGATACAAAGCTCAGTGGCAGTGTGAACTGTGAGGAGGATGCTATGAGAATGCAGGGTGACTTGGACAGGTTGGGTGTGTGGGCAGATGCATGGCAGATGCAGTTTAATGTGGATAAATGTGTGGTTATCCACTCTGGTAGCAAAAACAAAAAGGCAGATTATTATCTAAATGGTGTCAAGTTGGGAAAAGAGGAAGTACAAAGGGATCTGGGGGTCCTTGTTCATCAGTCAATGAAAGTAAGCATGCAGGTACAGCAGGCAGTGAAGAAAGCGAATGGCATGTTGGCCTTCATAACAAGCGGAGAAGGCAGGAACGGGGTACTGATTGAGGATGATCAGCCATGATCACATTGAATGCTGGCTCGAAGGGCCGAATGGCCTACTCCTGCACCTATTATCTATTTTCTATTGTCCATTGAATCTTAAATCTGGTAATGGAGGAGATTCACTCATTATTTTTAATTTTTTTTTCTTCAAGTACTCCACAATAAATTGTATCACACACCTCTGGTAACAAATAGAAACAAGGAACTACAGCTACTGGTTTACACAAAAGGCCACAAAGTGCATGGAATTACTCAGCGGATCAAGCATCATCTCAGGAGAACATGGATACGTGGCGTTTTGGGTCAGCACCCGTCCTCAGACACAGGGTCTGAAGAGGGTCCTGACCCAAAACATCACCTATCTATGTTCTCCAGTGATGCTGCCTGACCCTCTGAGCTCCTAGCACTTTCTGCTCTTCTGGCAAAAATGCAGCATTAAAAACCACAGCATAAGAATTTAAAAAATCCCAAATATTTGCATTTTACATTCCACAGCCTGCAAAATAATGCACTGCATATCTACTAAAAAATATCTTAATATACCAACTTTTTGAATAATTTCAAAAGTATAACTTTGTTTCGTATTACCTGAGAACTATGAAGATCTGTTGTCAGCATGATGATAGAATATGCCAGGACATATGCTGTGTCTGCACTTGCAAAGAGTATTTGTCTGAAAAAGCAAAGAATTAGTCTTTACTGAGATTTTACGACTTCAAGTGCTCAATGTGACTACCATGTTTATTTGTTAGATGAAAAACAGATTAGTCTCAATGATGTTGTAATTTACCCTTGATTGCACTCCAGATATCTGGCTGCAAATTTTTCCATTAATCGGTCAATTTTCTGAGCTTCTCCAGGCAGACGGAAACCCTCCAGAAACATACGGAGAGCTGAGACAAAGTCTTTTGACGAGAAGTCCAACTGATCCACATATGCGTACATGACTTCTTTATTAAATTTGTCATTATCTCCTACAAATTCACCCACTTGTGTCTGGAAAAAAATAAAGAAAAAATCTGTAGAGAAGTTCACATCAGCAATAAAATTATTTTTGTGCATTACAGCACATAGATTTTTATTGGAATGTAGTATTTTCTTAATAAATCTTATTCTTTACACCTCACAACCATTTGCAAGAGATAGGATAGTTAAATCGTATTAGTCAAAGTTCACATTTGATCTTAGAACAATGTGTTATTGGCATTGGGCATTTCTGGGAAGCTTCATGTTCGGCCCAATTATACAAATGAATGTGGTTGCACCACTTCAGGCAGTGGATAAATGCCCGAGTCAATTGATGTGGAACTGAGACGACAGATACGTTAGATTGAACAAGGATAATATGCTTTCATGCCTTTAGTGAAACTGATGTGCATTTTAGAACAAATCACCACATTTAATATTTAGTTTTACTAATATTGGCTGCTCTAAAAATTATATCATCTTATGTATTCAACAGCCAAACATATAATCTTAAAATGATGTACCATGGATTAAAGAACATTTGCAATTGTGCTTTGAAAACGTTATCCAGTGCCCTTTATTCACACGTTTCAAATGTGTTAACAACACCATTACACCAGACTTGCAAAGTCTAATGCACTACTCTCATCAACCCTCTTCTTATTTCCAGGGATTCAATTGTTAAATTTATTGTTAATTTGTTTAAAACAAATGGGAGAAAAACATAAGTAGTTTTCTGGTTTAGTGGCACTATTCCAATATCCAAAGTGGAAAATTGAGTTGCATGCTATTTCAATTTCAATTCCCATTCTCACATTGACTTGTCAGTACTCAGCATTCTTCACTGCCGGGATGAGGCCATACACAAGCTAAAAGGACAGCATCTCATATTCCACCTGTGTGGTCTACAAACCCAATTAAATGAACACTGATTTTTTTCTAACTTCAGGTAAACTGTCACCCAGTTTAATTCTCCTCCCTGACTTGGTTCCACCTGCCCATCATTCCTCCCTTATTTGGTTCCAATTATTGCCTCCTTTATTTCCCAGATTCCAGCATCTGCTGCCTGTTGCATTTCCACATCACCTTACAGCCCGTCACAACCAACACCTTGCCCTCCCCACATGGCTTGGTTTGCCCCCTTATCTGTCTATAACTTTCACCCACAAGACACTGTGGCTCAACTCAACACCTCCCTTACCTCTACCCGAGTCCACCGTCTCCCTTCTCACCTAGTTTTACCTGCCAGCTCCTTCCACACTCCTCCCCTCTTATACTGGCTATTTTTTCTTATACTCTTAAAGTGGGATCCCAATCCCAAATGTCAATCATCTTGTTGCCTCCATAGATGCCTGACCCACTGAGTTCCTTCACCAGTTGGTTTTGCTCTGGATAAATAATGAGGGCAGAACAGTGGCACAACAGTGGAGTTGCTGCCTTACAGTGCCAGAAACACAGGTTCAATCCTGAGTGCGGGTGCTGTCTGTATGGAATTTGTGCGTTCACCCTGTGACCGCATGGGGTTTCTCTGGATACTCCGATTTCCTCCCACGTTCCAAAGATGTGTAGGTTTGTAAGCTGATTAGCTTTTGTAAATTGTCCCTGGTGAATAGGATAGAACTAGTGTACAGATGATTGCTGGTCATGTGGACTCAGAAGGGCCGAAGAGCCTGTTTCCATGCTGTATCTCTAAACTAAACTAAATTGTAAAGGAAACATCTGAATACCTATAAGCAGGGTGCGACTGATTAAAAAGCCATTTCAAAGAACCAGGTTAGGAAAAGTGGACTTCCTCCCATGATGTATCATTCTATGATTCTATTCCATTTTATTTAATTTCCATGCACATTGTTAGTCTTGACTACAAAATAGGATCCTTTATTCTCAAATCTTTCACGTCACAAAAAAACTTTCTTACTGTCATAAAAGTCAAATCATAGATTCTTAAAGGGATATCCTGAACCTTTGGGAAAGTTTATTGCAAGACCAATAAGCATAAGAACTATGAGAGAAAATGTTCCGATGATATGAACATATATATTAAATGATTCAAGAATATTGAAATCAAATTTTCCTGTGGAAATTTTAAATGCTTACCGTATCCAATCTTTCTTCTTGATGCAGAAATTGGGCAATATCATCAGCTGAAGTACCAAGCATTCCTTGCTCCTGGAGATATTGTATTCCTCTTTTTGGTTTCTTATTAAATCTGAATAAATAAAAAACGTTATCAAAACCTAGACCTATATTTGGTTGGTAAATATATTACTAAATATATTTTTATATTTATGAACTGATCAATTTAAAATATTATCAGAATATCACATGAAACACAATGATGAACTACGCATAGGTATATGATTCCATGTGCAAAGAGTGGAACATCCCTCAATAGCAAGAAAGTCCTTCCTCAAATTAGGGGACCAAAACTGCACACAATACTCCAGGTGTGGTCTCACTAGGGCTCTGTACAACTGCAGAAGGACCTCTTTGCTCCTATATTCGATTCCTCTTGTTATAAAGGCCAACATGCCATTCGCTTTCTTCACTGCCTGCAGTACCTGCATGCTTACTTTCATAGACTGATGTACAAGGACCCCCAGATGCCGATGTACCTCCCCTTTTCCCAACTTGATGCCATTTAGATAGTAATCTGCCTTCCTGTTTTTGCTACCAAAGTGGATAACCTCACATTTATCAGCATTAAACTTCATCTACCATGCATCTGCCCACTCCCCCAACCTGTCCAAGTCACCCTGCATTCTCATAGCATCCTCCTCACAGTTCACACTGCCACCCAGCTTTGTGTCATCTGCAAATTTGCTAATGTTACTTTGAATTCCTTCATCCAAATCATTGATGTATATTGTAAATAGCTGCAGTCCCAGCACCGAGCTTTGAGGTATCCCACTGCCTGCCATTCTGAAAGGGACCTGTTAATCCCTGCTCTTTGTTTCCTGTCTGCCAACTGCTTTTCTATCCATGTCAGCACTACCCCCAATACCATGTGCCCTAATTTTGCCCACTAATCTCCTATGTGGAACCTAATCAAATGCTTTCTGAAATTCCAGGTACACAACATCCACTGGTTCTCCCTTGTCCATTTTCCTAGTTACATCTTCAAAAAATTCCAGAAGATTAGTCAAGCATGATTTTCCCTTCGTAAATCCACCCTGACTCGGACCGATCCTGTTACTGCTGTCCAAATGTGCGGCTATCTCATCTTTTATAATTGATTCCAGCATCTTTCCCACCACCGATGTCAAGCTAACTGGCCTATAATTCCCCGTTTTCTCTCTCCCGCCTTTCTTAAAAAGTGGGATAACATTAGCTACCCTCCAATCCACAGGAACTGATCCTGAGACTATAGAACATTGGAAAATTATCACCAATACATCCACGATTTCTAGAGCCACTTCCTTAAGTACCCTGGGATGCAGACCATCAGTCCCTGGGGATGCAGACCATCAGGCCCTGGGGATTTATCAGCCTTCAGTCCCATCAGTCTATCCAATACCATGTCCTGCCTAATGTGGATTTCATTCAGTTCCTTTGTCACCCCAGATCCTCTGGCCACTACTATATCAGGAAGATTGTTTGTGTCCTCCTTAGTGAAGACGGATCCAAAGTACCTGTTCAACTCATCTGCTATTTCCTTGTTCCCCATAATAAATTCACCTTTTTCGGTCTTCAAGGGTCCAACTTTGGTCTTAACTAATTTTTTCCTCTTCACCTAACTATCTTTTACTATCCTCCTTTATATTCTTGGCTAGCTTACCTTTGTACCTCATCTTTTCTCCCAGTATTGTATTTTTGGTTATCCTCCTGTGGAGTGCCCTCCATAATGTTTGGGACAAAGACCCATCATTTTATTTATCTGCCTCTGTACTCCACAATTTGAGATTTTTTATAGAAACAAATCACATGTGGTTAAAGTGCACCTTGTCAGATTTTAATAAAGGCCATTTTATACATTTTGGTTTTACCATGTAGAAATTACAGCAGTGTTTATACATAGTCCCCCCATTTCAAGGCACCATAATGTTTGAGACACAGCAATATCATGTAAATGAAAGTGGTCATGTTTAGTATTTTGTTGCATATCCTTTGCATGCAATGAATACTTGAAGGCTGCGATTCATGGACATCACTAGTTGCTGGGTGTCTTCTCTGGTGATGCTCTGCCAGGCCCGTATTGCAGCCATCTTTAGCTTATGCTTGTTTTGGGGGCTAGTCCCCTTCAGTTTTCTCTTCAGCGTATAAAAAGACATGCTCAATTGGGTTCAGAGCAGGTGATTGACTTGACCACTCAAGAATTGACCATTTTTTAACTTTGAAAAACTCCTTTGTTGCTTTAGCAGTATGTTTGGGATCATTGTCTTTCAGTAGAATGAGCCACCGGCCAATGAGTTTTGAGGCATTTGTTTGAACTTGAGCAGATAGGATGTGTCTATACAATTCAGAATTCATTCTGCTACCACCATTAGCAGTTGTATCATCAATGAAGACAAGTGAGCTAGTACCTTCAGCAGCCATACATGCCCAGGCCATAACACCCCCACCACTGTTTCACAGATGAGGTGGTATGCTTTGGATCTTGGGCAGTTCCTTCTCTCCTCTATACTTTGTTCTTGCCATCACTCTGATATAAGTTAATCTTCATCTCATCTGTCCACAAGACCTTTTGCCAGAATTGTGGTTGCTCTTTTAAGTACTTCTTGGAAACTGTAACCTGGCCATCCTATTTTTTGCACCTAACCAGTGGTTTGCATCTTGCAGTGAAGCCTCTGTATTTCTGTTCATGAAGTTTTCTGCGGACAATGGTCATTGACACCTGACTCCTGTGGAGTGTTTCTGATCTGTCCGACAGGTGTTTGGGGATTTTGCTTTATTATAGAGAGAATTCTTCTGTCATCAACTGTGGAGGTCTTTCTTGGCCTGCAGTCCTTTGCGATAAGTAAGCTCACCAGTGGTCTCTTTCTTTATAATGATGTTCCAAACAGTTGATTTTAGCAAGCCTAAGGTTTGGCTGATGTCTCTAACAGTTTTATTCTTATTTCTCAGTCACATAACGGCTTCTTTGACTTTCACTGGCGCAACTTTGTTCCTCGTGTTGATAAACAGCAATAAACGTTTCCAAAGGTGATGGAAAGATTGGCGGAAAGACTAGGTGCTGAGAGCTCTCTTATACCTGCATTAAGGAGGTATAACAGGGGGGGGGGGAACTATGTATAAACACATCTGTAATTTCCACATGGTGAAACCAAAATGTATTAAAATACCCTTTAATAAAATCTGACAATGTGCACTTTAACCACATATGATTTTTCTATTACAAATCTCAAATTGTGGAGTACAGAGGCAAATAAATAAATTATGGGTTTTTGTCCCAAACATTATGGAGGGCACTGTATATCAAAACAACTGGGGTTCTTTATTCAATCCACTCTCTTTGACATTTACAAGTCCATCAATAACCCTTTAAAATGTAACTTAAATCAGACTAGAACTGTGAAAATAACATTCTAGATAGCAAAGCTACTGCAGTTTAAGGATATATATTTTCCAATCAGATTATCAATTTCTTATGTCATTACACTTAGTGCAAACTAAAATACATAAAATAAACCTTTCAAAAAGAAACAATAGATCTATTCTGATTTGTAACCAACTTACAGGTCAATTCCTTGTTCTATAATTTCCTTTTGCTGCTTCAAAACTTCATATTGTTCTGGGTTGTCTGCACCAGAAGTTTGAGTGCTATAGCTGCCAATCCCCGATGATGCTGTGGAATCCAGTGAATTTATACTCCCATATCGATTTATTGTGTCAGGATACTTGTTTTCATTGCTGTCCTGGTCTGAAGATTTTTCTTGGCCTACATCCAAACAGGATTGAGAACAAGTTTGCAGTGAATCAATTTTGACTTACTCCGCAAGTTATTTAGGCTGCTTCGGGCGACCTGAATTATTTTGAAAATAGCTTTAAAACAAGTTAGACACAAAAAGCTGGAGTAACTCAGCAGAGATGACCAGAACGAATAACACCGTATGAGAGATAAATTATTCAATTCCAACAAATAATTCAATTCTAGGATGCTGGAATGTATCATTGATGGACTCACCTGCAAGTTGGTAAAAACTTCAAACACGCTGAGATAACTATCAAACTTAACATATATAACAGTTGGTACAGTGAGATGAATTCAAACCATGACTTTATCAAATTTGCTAATTTACTACAAAGGCTGCTGCATTGAAATATTAGGATTAGCTAGACCAATCCATCTGAATGTGCCCAGTTATCTTTAAATCCATGTTTAAACCTAACGCTACAGATTTTTTGAAGGAAATGCTGGTAATAGCACATTCAAGTTTTATTACATTTTAAATAATTTAAGAATTATGACTTTTATGCAAGAAAACATAGATTTGCCCATATTAGAAATACATTTTAATTAAGCCAATTTTCCAAAAACATAGCTAATAAAAAGGGTTTTCACAAGAAAAATAGAAACTCCAAAAATAAATGATAGTTGCCTTGATAGACACACAAACACATGAAAGTACACTAGATGTAAATTTATTTCAGTGTGCATTAATCTTTAAAGTGAAAAGGTGTGGCCACGGCAAATTGTGACGTCTCTCCCTGTCACAAGAGACACCAAATAAAAGGAAAACAATAATCAAATTAAAATACGTAGGAAATTTGGAATTTGATGAAAAATCTGTAAATTAGCTTGTGTTTTTGGTACAATACAATGGATTGAAATTATGTGCTTGAACCAACAAAAATGGGCATACATTACATACCTGTAGTTTATCATTTGCATTTCACCAGATCGCATAATAGAATGCAAGAGCCAATAACTACAACAAAAAAAACCTAAAAGCTACATTTGAATCCATCAACACAGAGAGAATTGATCCTTCTAAAGGGATCCAAACTAATAAATTGCTACAATTTTACATACCTGCCCTTCCTGATTAAGATAGCCATTAAGGAATAGTAAAATGTTTTAAAGTATGAATTTCTCTTAACAACTGCAGTTGATTGAGATTTCACAATCCACAGTTTTAGATCTGTCGAGCTACTACTGAAATTTTAGATATGCAAGAAAACAAAATACAGACACAAATTATTTTGTGATAGACTATGTTTTTTTGTCCATAATGTGTAGGATTGTGCATTCAGATCCCCACATCACAGATTTTGGATTCTCAGTTTTTATTTTATCTTTTTTTCCTTTGAGCGACAAAATCCTTTATTCTCCCGTCCAAGTAGGTGAATCGAGGACCAGAGGTCATAGGTTTAAGGTGAAGGGGAAAAGATTTCACAGGAATCTGAGGGGTAACTTTTTCACACATAGGGTGGTGTATGGAACAAGCTGTCAGAGGAGGTAGTTGAGGCAGGGACTATCCCAACATTTAAGAAACAGTTAGACAGGTACATGGATTTGACAGGTTTGGAGGTATATGTACAAAACGTGGGAAGGTGGGACTAGTGTAGCTGGGACATGTTGGCCTGTGTGGGCAAGATGGGCCGAAGGGCCTGTTTCCACACTGTATAATAGCTGCTCCAGCAAAATCTGGCCTGGTAGCTTTTATCTTCCCAAAGAAAAATATAATGTGCTGCTGATAGTCAGGAAAGCAAGTGATATCTTTGGTAGAAATGGTTTGGATATTAACAGTAGATTCAGGGGAAAATTAAGTAATGCCTCTCAAATTGGATAAAAAAGGAGAAGTAGGGGGGAGGGAGGGGCGTGTGAGAGGGGGGGGGGATGATATGTTATTGAAGCATCAAATTTGTCAGACAGCAGAAAGGGCGAAGATAAGCAAGAATAAGACAAAACTAAATTCCTCCAAGCACAACTCAGAGGCATTAAAAATTGCAACTTGGAGACTATGTTACATTCCATCACTGCTAATAAAAGTATGTTGTACATTTGGGTTGGTACAGTGGATGCAGAAGTGCTGCTGCTTCAGCAATCTGGATTCAATCCTGACCTCTTTTATATTAAGGTATATCCTTAACCATGTGGGTTTCCCACAGATAATCCCATTTCCACCCACATCCCAAAGGCAATTAGCTGCTGTACATTACTCCTCGACTGGATAGGTTGGGACTTGATAGGCATGCAAATCAGAATAAGTTATGCGGAAATTAGTGAAGGTATGGGATTGATTGGATGGCTATGAGAGCCAACAAAGATTGTATGGCCTAAATAGCTTCTTTCTACGTTGGAAGCACACTTATGAAAAGTGGGACTTTATTTTATGAAGCAAATGGGTCGTCAGCTTTTTTGAAATTGGAAGCAGAAATAATTACAGAGAATAGTTTCTCTCACTTGAAGACCCATGTTAGAAAGACATTTTAATTAAGTCAATACACAAAGACCCTTTTCCAAAACTGATGTGGAAAAAACAGCAGTATTACAAGCAAGCAAACACTCTGCAACCGGAGATATCAAATAAAGTCAATGCCATTACCATTTCACCAAAGTAGGAAGGAAAATAAAACCCAACCTTGACATTACTGTTAAATGTCACTAGTTACACAGAATGTAAAATAAATGCCGATAGAGACCCCATGCTGTACACAACATTGAATCGCCAAAAGTCTATAAACACAAAAATGAACGAATTATCTTGTCCTTGTACATCAATAATTGCATTTATAATACCAATTTTATGTTGTTTTATTGGCTTCAGTTCCAAAATTTGTAAAAGATTAAATTGATGAATTCTAATTAGAGGCATGTCTGATCAACATGAATGTTTACTTTATTTTCTGTGACATTGAATCCATATTGTAAGTTCAAGCTGATTTAAAAAAACACGTAACTGACAAAAGTATAAAATATCCTACCAAGACTGGTCTGAGAGTTTGGATTCACGTACAGATCCTTACTCCATTCCACCATACACTTCAAAATTGAGACCAAACACTCCAAGCCCTTCTTCCTGAGACTGAGCTCCTTTAAAAAAAAGGATGGTAATCAGAATTGAACATTAAGCAAATCACAATTCTAGTTTATGACAGAGGAAAGATCTTGTGTGTGCCTTGTAACTTATTTGCAATGATCATGATGCCTCAACATGTAATCCCATTCCCCATACTTCAGGAATGCCTCATCTCAAAGTGTGCATTATTTGCAATGATGCCTCTCCATGTCACTTTTTGGAAGTGAGGGGGAGGGGGTTAGAATCAGGTCTGTGTATTTGCAGATGGCACCAAGTTCCTATTCTACATCACAATGCTATCATGACTACCCAGTGGCTCGCCTGGCATGAGGCAAAGCTTCTTTCAACAATCCATTCAAACTATGCACCTTATCTTACTTAATATTCTCTTTTTCAATTGCCTTTAGAGGCTGTATTCTCTTTTTCATTGGCCTTTAGAGGCTGAACTAAGAAGAACCACAGTACCTCAGCTGACCCAAGTTTTACATTATTATGCCATCCAAAAATACCTGAGCACTTTCCTCCTGTAATGTTCCACCTTCTACTTCACCTTTGCAATCATTGAATAAATTCCCACCCCAGATTTAAAAACTCAAGCTGGTTTTGCTTTAAGCTCAATATCTATACACGTACATATATATGCGTATATATAAACGCATATACAGTGCCCTCCATAATGTTTGGGACAAAGACCCATCATTTATTTATTTGCCTCTGTACTCCACAATTTGAGATTTGTAACAGAAAAAAAAATCACATGTGGATAAAGTGCATATTGTCAGATATTATTAAAGGGTATTTTTTTAATACATTTTGGTTTCACCTTGTAGAAATTACAGATGTGTTCATACATAGTGTCCGTTCTCCCCCCCCCCCCCCCCCCCCCAATTCAGGGCACCATAATGTTTGGGACACATGGCTTCACAGGCGTTTGTAATTGCTTAGGCGTGTTTAAAATGCCTCCTTAATGCGGGTATAAGAGAGCTCCCAGCACCGAGTCTTTCCTTCAGTCTTTCCATCACCTTTGGAAACTTTTATTGCTGTTTATCAACATGAGGACCAAAGTTGTGCCAAGTCAAATAAGCCATTATGAGTGAGAAACAAGAATAAAACTGTTGGAGACATCAGCCAAACATTAGGCTTACCAAAATCAACTGTTTGGAACATCATTAAGAAGAAACAGAGCACTGATGAGCTTACGAATCGCAAAGGGACTGGCAGGCCTAAGAAGACATCACAGCTGATGACGGGTTACAGTTTGCCAAGAAGTACTTAAAAGAGTAACCACAGTTCTGGAAAAAGATCTGGACAGATGAGACGAATATTAACTTATATCAGAGTGATGGCAAGAGCAAAGTATGGAGGAGAGAATGAACTGCCCAAGATCCAAAGCATACCACCTCATCTGTGAAACACGGTGGTGGGAATGTTATTGCCTGGGCATGTATGGCTGCTGCAGATATTGGCTCACTTATCTTCACTGATGATACAACTGCTGATGGGAATAGCATAATGATTTGTGAAATTTTTAGACACATCCTATCTACTCAAGTTCAAACAAATGCCTCAAAACTCATTGACCGGCGGCTCATTCTACTGAAAGACAATGATCCCAAACGTACTGCTAAAGCAACAAAGGAGTTTTTCAAAGCTAAAAAATGGTCAAAGCTTGAGTGGCCAAGTCAATCCCCCAATCTGATCACAATTGAGCATGCCTTTTCTATGCTGAAGAGAAAACTGAAGGGGACCAGCCCCAAAACAAGCATAAGCTAAAGATGGCTGCAATACAGGCCTGGCAGAGCATCACCAGAGAAGACACCCAGCAACTGGTGGTGTCCATGAATCGCAGACAAAAGACTTTGGGCTTTCATTGCATGCAAAGGGTATGCAACAAAATACTAAACATGACGACTTTCATTTACATGACATTGCTGTCCCCAACATTATGGTGCCCTGAAATGGGAGGGACTATGTATAAACACTGCTGTAATTTCTATATGGTGAAACCAAAATGTATAAAAAAGGCCTTTATTAAAATCTGACAATGTGCGCTTTAACCACATGTGATTTTTTCTATTACAAATCTGAAATTGCGGAGTACAGAGGGAAATAATTAAGTAATGGGTCTTTGTCCCAAACATTATGGAGGGCACTGTACAAATATACTCATACATACACTCATACGTTTATGTGTGAGTGCATGTATGATATACTCTATATATATGCTCTTAGTTACACTCTTTGTACATCTCTGTTACCTGCACAGGTGTCATTCCCAGCTCATGACCAGCTCGTCCTTGGGCGATTTTAGACAAGTCATTAACTAATCTTTCAAAGATGTTTGCAGCATTTAAGTCACAATCATAATTTACATAGATGTCCACCACACTTTGAGCATCTGCAAATTTAATTGAGATAAATTCACACGATCAGAATGTTTGTTAAATTTCTTAAAAGAATTGCCCTGAAAAATATATTAAACAACATACCTGCACATATTCTGGTCAGAGTTTGAATTACCATCCATTTATGATCAAATGAACTTGTAGAAGTCTCCAAAATATAAAGGAATATTTCTTTGAAGAATACCTAAAATAAAATAATTGAAATGTCAATTTGCAGCAATTTTGACTTCAAATAAAATTCCAGTCCAAGTGTTAATGACATACACTCAGCTTTGCTAACTTTTAAACTGAAAATTCTGATCTTAAAAACAATCTCAAAGCAGATAAATATTAACCTAGTAGGATGCAAGCTTGAATTATCCATATAGAGTAACTAGTCCTAGTTTCAGCAGCAGGGAGGAAAAGGGAAGGGAAAGAAAAATGAGTCAGACCTGGCCATTATCAATAACATAACATAAACGAGTTTAGATACAGTTGGTTGAGCTCGCCATGCAAGAAATTAGAAAGAAAAATAAACACCCATAGAATAGATGCAAATATTTGCATTTAATTGCCCAGACAAAACTTAGCAAATCCAATCACAAAGCCCTTTGCTGACAAAATAGACCAGTAGATTAAATTAAGTTTGTATTTATAATATTGGGTTACATTTTTCATAATCACTAGGCATAAGAGTCTGCCGAGGTAAAATATTTGATCCATTTAGATGCTGTTAAACATTTTTTGACTCTAGAATTCAAGATTTTACCTCAATCTGCATTTTAAGGTGAGTCTTGAAATTTGACAAGAGAGTGAGGAAGATGGAAAGTGACAACTCAAATACTTCTGGTACAGAAGAGACACCATTCTTTGACAAGGCCACACAAAGATATTGCTTTATTGCATTGATAAACATCTCATTTGTTCGGAAGATTGGTCCAGCATTTTGTAAAATCGACAGAAGTAGCTGTAGTGAGAGGATCTTTGACCTCAATTCATGAGACCTAGAACACACGTAAAATTGATATTTAGAGAAGGTTTTTGACAGGCAAAGAATTGATACAGAGATTCCCATCAATTCATGTTAACTTGCATATTCATTAAACCTACATTTTGAATACAACTTATCTTTGAAAAATCACTATTTTGAATGCCTTTTATAAATTAGATGAAAGTTGAGATTAAGGATTCTCCCAAAACAATTTAATATTGAAAATTACCAATTTATTTACAGTAAATATAATCCAAATATTTTTCAAAAAGATAACTCCTGTGGTTCAATGAATAAACATGATCAGTACCTCTTAAGGTTTTATCCACTATTTTCATGTTATTTCTCTCTTTTTAGTTTCAATGATCACCATGGCAAAGTCAAACACTATAACATCAATTTATGTTTTTAAGAGGGAACTGCAGATGCTGGAGAATCGAAGGTCACACAAAAAAGCTGGAGAAACTCAGCGGGTGCAGCAGCATCCATGGAGCGAAGGAAATAGGCAACGTTTCGGGCCGAAACCCTTCTTCAATTTATGTTTATTGTATCCAAGTATGCGGTTATTATTTGGACACTCTCATGGATCCATTTATCTGGGAACCAGATCTGCTCCTCTTTCCTCAGATGCTACGACTTGCTGAGTGTTTCCAGCATTTTCATACCATTTACATGGGAATAGAATCAAGAATATTGGTTTTGCTGTTGGTTTATTCTGAGGTACTGTGGAAAACTTTGTTTGCGTGCTAACCAGTCAAATCAAGCCATATACAAGTATAATAAGTGGCGCAAAGAGAAAAATACCATAGTGTAAAATATAGTACAATATTATAGTACTACAGTTACAGGAGTAGTGCAATTTTTTTTTTTAAGTGCAAATGTCACATTGAGATTGATTGGGAGATCAGGACTACGCCCTTCACTTATGAGAGGACTGTTCGATAGACTGATAACAACGGTGAAGACGTTGTTCCTGAATGTGGTGGCACATGCTTTTAAGCTAGGGTGGAATACCTGGCCTTATCCTCAAAAACTGCTTGAATCAGTTGGCAGAAGTATTTACAGACATCTTTATCCTCTCTCCAACCCAAAGGGAGAGGATAGAAGATGGTGTATATGCCCCTTGATTATATTGGCTTCTTTCCTGAGGCAGTGTGATGTGTAGATGGAGTCGATGAGAGGGAGTAGGTCGTGGGAGGCTGGTTTGTGTGGTGAACAGGGCTACATCCACAATTGTCTTGCATGTCTTGGGCAGAACTGTTTCCAAACCAAGCTGTGATGCATCCTGATGCTTTCCACAGTGCATCTGTAGTAGTTGGGAATAGTCATTGGAGACATGACAAATTTCCTTGATCTTCTAAGGAAGTGAAGGAGTTGTTGTGCTTTCTTGGCCACGGCTTTAATGTTGTTGGAACAGGACAGATTGTTGGTCATATTTACACCCAGGAATTTAAAGCTCTGAACCATTTCCACTTCTGTATCTTTGATGCTGATTGGGAGAAGTAATCCACCATGCTTCCTGAAGTCAATAACTAGCTCCTTCGCCTTGCTGATAATGCGAGAGAGGTAGTTGGCTTTACACCATCTTATTAAGCTCTTTATCTCCTTCCTGTACTCCATCTCATCGTTTTTCGAGATCTGTCCCATTATTGTATTGTCATCTGCAAACATCGGTGTTGGAGCAGAATTTGGCTGCACCTACATGAGTGTATAGGGAAAACAGTAAGGGGCCGAGCACGCATCCTCACTGTTGAAAATTACCATGGAAGTTGGTTTGTCGCCTACCCTCACTGAATGTGGTCTATGGGTCAGGGAATCGAGGATCCAGTTGGCGAGGGGACTACTAAGTTCTAGGTTCAGGAATTTGGAGAGGAGTTTGGTTGGAATTCTAGTCAATAAATATGAGTCTGACTCGGTTGCCCCTGTTAACCGGATGTTCCAATTATGAGTTTAGGGCCAGGGAGGTGGCGTCTTCTGTGGACATGTTGTGATGGTAGGTGAACTGCAATGGATCTCAGGCTGTCTGGGAGGCAGGAATTAATTTGACCAGTCTCTTGAAGCCCTTCATGATGGTGGATGTCAGAACCACTGACACTACATATAAAATTAGATTTGTTCTGATGAAAAGTCACCAAACTGAGTCAGAGTCCGTCTGAATACAACATGTATTAACCAGCGCCTTCATGTAGGCTGCAGGAGGCGCCCCCGAGACACAAAGATGGTCGGGCGAGGAGAGGAGAGGGATGCTGGTTCGCGGAACTGCTCCAGTACATCGAATGCGCAGGCCAACCGGACTTCGAACTTTGAATAATGGTACCAAAAATGGTGCCGCCCGCATGTGTAATATATGCAACATGAATTTCACTGTGCAATTGCATGTGTGACAAATAAAGCACTGTTGAGAGAGGAGGTATACGGAGATGTGTTATATGTACTGCGGTTGCAGGGAAAGGTACCTGGGGGGGGAGGCGGGTTGGCATGTGTGAACCAAGGTATTGCGGAGAGAGTGTTCGCCACAGAAAGCAGAAAAGAGTGATAAGAATATGTGACTGATGGCGGGATCATGTTGAAGATGATGGGAATATGATGGGAATGTCAGAGAACAATCTGTTGGATGCAGAGGCTGGTGGTGAAAGGTGAGGAGCAGGAGAATATCCTTGTTCTGGGGGGGGGGGGGGGGGGGGGGGGGGGGGGGGGGGGGGGGAGTGAAAAGAGACACAGGCGAGGGCTCCATTCACAACAGCAGCGGGTAACCATGTTTACTGAAGAAAGAGCACCTCAAATGTCCTAAAGTGGAAAGCCACAGATGTACAATTCAAATGGTAAAAATGAATTGAAAATGTATTTCAAATTTGCAATTCAATAATAAGTTAATCATTGTACACTTACTTTGGATCAGGCGGACCATCAGAAAGCGGTTTCATGGATAGTTTACATAATGATCTAAAGACCAGAAAAGCATCCTTCTGTAGAATATGAGAGAACTTAGCACTAGGACCGCCTGGGGTGTTTCCACATTCCTACAAATAAAGCAAAATCAGTATAGTGTTGAACCATTTGTTGAACAAGACCTTTCTGCTCTTGAGAGAAGATGGGGAAAACATAACCTTCAGATATTCCATCTGTCATTTAAATGAATTACATGATTTACTTCCAAAAGATATTACTATTGTACATTTATCATGTAAATATTGTGACCTAACAAAATGGAGGTATTTGTCTGGACGTGTGTTTCATTGGAATATTTCCTTTTTTGCGATTAAGATAATAACAAATTAAGAAGCACTAATTTTCATTTGATATGGGTCAAGCACATGTATCTATTCATTCACGGGCTTATATTTGCATTGATATACAGGTTCACAATCTTTTATCCGAAATTCCGAAAACCAAAAAGCTCCGAGCGAACCGAACATTTTTTACTGCCGGGATCGAGGAGCAAACTCGCGACCTTGCGGCCTCAAGCCGAGCACTCTACCACTGAGCAACCCGTTAAACGTTAAAATCTACGCTAATAATCTTCCATTCCGAAATCCAAAAAATTCCGAAATCCGAAAAGTGTCTGGTCCCAAGGTTTTCGGATAAGAGATTGTGAACCTGTAGTATATAATATGTAAAATTATTAACAATCGAGACTAATTCAATCATTCTTCAGTCTATTTTCTTTGGCAGTGTGATTACCAACGTACCATTTAATGTACCAATGAGACATTCAGTTTGGGAATAAATTTGATAGAATGAAGATAAGTTTGATGCACAAATGAGGAAGAATAAACCAAGAGAGGAATTTCATAGTATAAACAATGGCAGAGACCAGCAGAGTCAATGTTTCCATACATGATCTTTATATCAATCATTATCATTAGAACCAACTGCATATTTTCCATCATATCTGAATTTATTAATAGATTTTGCACCAGTCTTTAAAAAAACTTTACCTCCTCATAAGGAGTGCAGAATTTTGACATCTATTTTCGGAAGTTACAGCATATATCAAACATTATCCAGAAATTATGTTTTCATTGTTCTGCAACGTTATGGAGTCATTGAGCTTTACTGCATGGAAACCCAACTTGAACCTGCCGACCAAGATGTCCCATCTTGGCTAGTCCCATTTTGGTTGGCCAGGTGGGCTGAGGAATGTTAGATGGAATTTAATACAGAGAAATGTGAAGTGTTGCATTTTGGAAAGACTAACATGGCTAGGACCAACACAGTGAATGGTCGGGCACTGGAGTGTCATAGAGCAGAGGGATCTAGTAGTGCAGTTGCATTGTTCATTGAAAGTGGCACTACAGGTTGAAAGGGTGGTCAAAAGACTTTGGGTTTTCATTGGCCATCAGTTTGAGCAGAGGTGTCAAACTCATTTTAACTCATTTTAGGTCATGGGCAAAATGCGACAATGCGCACCAGATCGCGCTGCGCGTGCACAAACACAATCTGATCCGGCACCGTGGACAGCTGCAGCCCGCTCTGGCATCGGGGAAATCATCCCACGGACCCCTTCGCGGGCCACGAGTTTGACACCCCTGAGTTAGAGTATTAAGTATAGACATTGGGAGATCATGTTGCAGTTATATAAGACATTGGTGAGGCTGCATTTAGAGTTTTGTGTTCAGTTCTGGGCATAATGTTATAGAAAAGATGTTGTCAAGCTGGAAAGGGTGTAGAGAAGATTTACGAGGATATTGCCAGGACTTGAGGGTCTGAGCTATAGGGAGGGGTTGGGCAGGCTGGGCCTCTATTCCTTGGAGCTCAGGGGTGAGGGGTGATCATATAGATGTGTACAAAATCATGAGACGAATAGATCGGGTAGATGCAGAGTCTCTTTCCCAGAGTACGGGAATCGAGAACCAGAAGACATAGGTTTAAGGTGGGGGGAAAGATTTAATAAGAACCTGAGGGATAACTTTTTCACACAAAGGGTGGTGGGTGTATGGAACGAGCTGGCGGAGGTAGTTGAGGCATATATCATCATAACGTTTAAGAAACATTTAGACTGTACATGGATAGAACAGGTTT
This sequence comes from Leucoraja erinaceus, assembly GCF_028641065.1. Taxonomy (NCBI): domain Eukaryota; kingdom Metazoa; phylum Chordata; class Chondrichthyes; order Rajiformes; family Rajidae; genus Leucoraja; species Leucoraja erinaceus. The sequence goes on from NC_073380.1 coordinate 61,302,242, forward strand.
AGATATTGGCCAAACGCAGGCAGGTGAGACTAGTGTAGATGGGACATGTTGGTCTGTGTGCGCGTTGGGCCAAAGGGCCTGCTTCTACACTACATGTCTCCATCACTCTACTAATCAGGAAGACTGTCACAGTAGCACTCCGAGAGGACATACTGGAGGATTTGTCCATTTGGATAGGCATATGGTTAGGCAGGGAATGGTGGGATATGGATTATGTGCAGACAGGTTAGAGTTGATCTTGGTATCATGGAGGAGGAGGAGGAGGAGGAGGAGGAGGAGGAGCCTTCTTGGGGAACGGCTGCTAGCCAGCAGCCATCCGTTTTAATTAGCTTTTTTTAAAGTTTTTAGTGAGTCCTGTTTTTTGTCCGTAGGGGATATGGACTTTTTAATGTGGGGGGTAGGGGTTAATTTTACTTCTAGGTCCCTACCTGGTCGGTGAGGCAGCTTTTTCTCCGGGCTGCCCGTCGACCCGTCCTCGTGGCCTACCAGCGGGCTTGGAGTGCCGTTTCTTGGCAGGGACCGCCCAGCACCTCGGCCTCGGTGGCGGCACAGCGCTGGAACGCTATCGCGGAGCGGGCGATGCCTTGCCTGGGCCGCCGCGCTGGATCGACGCACTGGAGCTCTGGTGAGCTGAGACCGCCGTGTTCAACACCTCCGGGCTGCGGGTCTGCGGAGCGGAGTGGGCGGCGCCGACTTCAACATCGGGAGCCTGGGAGCTCCAAACCGGCGCGGCCTCGTTGGCTTCGGAAGAACGGCCAGGAACATTGGGCCTCCGTAGAGGCAATTGCGGTGGCCTCAATAGGCCTGACTTTGGGGTGAACTTGGGATAGGGACTGGACATTGTGCCTTTCCCCACAGTGGTGTTCATTGTGGGGGGATGATTTTTTGTCTGTAAGGTAATCCTGTTAGTCTTTGACCAAGATGGCTGCCGTGAAGGGAGAGTGGACGCTGGCGCGCTTTAGCTGCCGCTGCTCTCTCTTCACATTGTGTTTTTGATTTTTGTTTTTGGACTGAATTCTGTTTTTAATTTGTGTTTCTGTGATGTCTTTATTATTTATTTTATTCTGATTATATGTTTATATTTCCTGTTAACCTATGTAAGGTGTCCTTGAGATGTCTGAAAGGCGCCCAATAAATAAAATTTATTATTATTATCATGTTCGGCACAGACATTGTGGGTCGAAGGGGCCTGTTCTTGCGCTGTACTGTTCTGTTTTATGTCAGCAACATACTATTAAACAAAAAGAAACCTAACGTAAACATGTGCAGTTATAGTTTATGGCAAATATGAACACAATATGCAAACAACGATAAACTTTCAGATACCCTATCTTTAAAAGTAAATGAAAAACATTTACAGGTATACTCTAAATTTACAACGTACAAATTATTTATGTGCAGCTGAAAAAGGTATTCAGTAAAATTATCCTGTCGGAAATGTAATGCCCAATAACCTCATCCCATGCCAACTGAATAGGTTAATAATAATAATAACATAGGAAAATAATTGTATGAGACAAATCTATTTTTTATTTGCCATCACCTGAGTGTCACTGGATGAAACTGACAATCTGTCATCGGGCAGGGAAGGAGTATATGACATGGAGATTGGAGTCCCTGGAATTCCATTGGAATGAACATTGTCTGCTTCATTGACTGCTGGATTTTCCTCATCTACAACGCCAGTAGTACTTTCAGAACATCCAATTCCACTTGGTTTCTCTTCCAAATCTGGGGGATAATGTCTCAAGTTAAAAACTTCACAAACTTACGCTTTTCAAGTGCACACTATTTTTCAAGGCTTTTCAAGACTGTCACGTGCACACTACTTTTAAGAAAAGAAATGTCAGTAAAATGTTAAAATGTGAGTAGCAAAAATAAATTACAATAGTAAATTATTAAGAATGTATATTTAATTAAAATACATTAAAAATTAACAACTTAAGCACCAAAATAGAAATTTAAAATGATTCTGATTATTGCTGGTGACTAAAAACTAAATTCCAAAAGACAAACAGTTATAATACTTATATTTATATAGCGACTCAAAAATAACAAATAATTATTAAGATGATTTTATTGAAATATTCCCAAATAAAATTTGACACTGAGCCACATAGAGAAAAATTAGAGCAGAAAACTAAAAGCTTGGTTAAAGTAAGAGGTTTTAAGGAGTGCCTTGAAGAAGCAGAGGGCTTCTGGGTTCAGTAGCAAAGGGATGAGCATCAAAGATAGAGCAACAGTGTAGATGATTTAAAAGCTAAAACTGGAGAGAGGCATCTCAGGGTTATTGAGCACGGGATTACATAGACTGGGAAGGGATGAGGCCATGTTCTGAAAAAAAAAACTAGGAATTTGAAAATCAAGTCATTGCTTTACTGGAAGCCATTATGGCTTAGCAAGTACTTGAATTAACAAGATTTGGTGCATATTACAACAACACTGACATCAGTGTTGGCAATGACTACTAGTTTTTGGAGGACATTGTGAGGCAGCCCATCTAAGATTGTTTTTGAATGTGTACGGACAACTAATATGGGTGTGAATAAACTGCAAACCTAATTGGTTAAGTACAGCAACGCCAAGTTTGTGGTTTGATGTCACTGTGCTGCTGCCTATTACTCAAATCTGTGGACGGGTTTCAGGCTCAGATTGTTTTCATTATATTGTTTGAAGTAGGGGTAGGAACAAACTGGCACTGCCTCACCCACCTTCAATTAAACTTTTTACAGGCCAATCACAGCAGCACTGAGGATGGTAGTGGGGAGGTCCAAATCCCACATCGTCCCATCCTCCTAGATGCGTGGTAGGGAGAGATCCTTTAAAAAGGAGGAAGAAAATGGGGTTGGGGTGGAAATCAAAAATAAATAAAACAAAAAATTATTTGGCTAAATACTACTGAAATCCTTTAACTACAATAGAAGAACTCAAAAAGACAGATCTAAGAAAGTCACACATATAAAACAGGTTAAATTAACTTCTAAAATGGGTTACAGTAATGTAAATTTCAGCTCCATAGAAGCTAATTTGGATTGTTATGAAAAATGTAATAGTATTTGCTTCATGATTAGAAAATTAGATGAATAGAAAGGCTTTCAAAATATCTGCTGTAAGCTGCTAAGAGGTTTTTAATTTGATTTTGATATTTTCAACTCTCCATAACTTTTAGAATACAAAAAATCAGCAATAAATTAAGCTTGAGAGTCAATGGGTGCATGCTCTATCTTCCACTGAAATCTATTAGACCAGTTCAGGCAGAATAAGGCCTTTTATTGCAGATTATAAAGCCAGAGTGAGAAAATTGATGGGGAAGGGAGGAGGGTGGGGGGGGGGGGGGGGGGGGGGGGGGGGGGGGGGGGGAGAGGAGGGATGAGTGGAATGGAGAAACAGGTGTCCATTCTAGGACATCCGACATGTCCTCTTTCTTTCGTAAACATGGTTCTCTATCCCCCCCCCTCTTCATAGATGGGTTCCGTATGTGCATCTCCCCTGTGGCCCGTAGTTCTGCTCATGAACCCCCACTCCCCAGACGGAACCTCCCATTGTCCTCACCTTTCACTCCACCAGTCTCCGCATCCAACATATCTCTGAAATTTCCATCACCTCCAACGTGATGCCACCGCTAATCACATCTTCCCATCTGTATCCTTTCCCTTTTTCACAGAGGCTGCTCCCTCCTGGTTCACTTAGTTCACTCATCCATTCATTGTGATCAGCCATGATCACAATGAATGGCGGTGCTGGCTCAAAGGGCCGAATGCCCTCTTCCTGCACCTATTTTCTATGTTTCTATCCCTTCCCAGGCAAACCACCCCGTCCACTGCTACTTTCCCCTGCAAGCGTGTCCCCTGTCCTTTTACCTCCTCCCTCACCTCCATTCAGGAACCCCAGCAGTCCTTCCAAGTGAGTCCGAGGTTGACGTGCTCCTCCTCAACACTCATTTACTGCATCTGGTGTTCCCAATGTGACCTCTTGTACATCAGCAGGACCAAACGTAGACTCGTTGAACATTTGTGCTCGGTCCACTAAGGCCTACTTGAACTCCCAGTTGCTAAACTTTCAACTCACCTTCCCATTCTCACACTGACCTGTCCTGAGCCTCCTCCATTGCCAGAGTGGGACCACAGGCAATTTGGAGGAACTGCACCTTATTTTCTGCCTGGGTAGCTTCCAACCCAATGGTCTGACCACTGAGTAGGAAGAAGAGTCCGGACCCGAAACGCCACCTATTCCTTTCTCCAGAGATGCTGTCTGACCAGCTGAGTTACTCCAGCTTTTTGTGTCTATCTTTGGTATGATCATTGAATTCCCTAATTTTAGGTAACCTCTCAACCCCCCCCTCCCAATTCCCCCTTACTCCCATTCTCTCCCCTGTACTCCACCTGGACTCCCACCTATCTCCTCTCCACCTGCTTCAACTCCCCAATTTCCTCTCTGGCTTAACAATCCACAACTCTTCAAACCTCTCACACCTTCCATCTTTTCTTAATTTTGGCCTTTGTTCCAACCAGCTGCCTATCGAAACTCCCTTCCCTCACCTATGTCGACCTATTACCTGCCATGCAGGTCCTGGTCTCCCCTTTTCCAGCTTTCTTCTCTCTCCCACTGTGACCAGTCTGAAGAAGGGCCTCAACCCAAAACATCAGCTATACAGCTAAGTCTGAAGAAGGGTTTCGGCCCGAAACGTTGCCTATTTCCTTCGCTCCATAGATGCTGCTGCACCCGCTGAGTTTCTCCAGCTTTTCTGTGTAACATCAGCTATACATGTTCTGCAGAGATGCTGCCTGACCTGCTGAGTTATTCCAGCACTTGGTCCTTTTATGTAGTAACCAGCTTTTTGTTTCTACAGATAACGCAACATATTATTAGATTGAAGCACGAGTACTCCTGCACACATCAAAAAATGAAAGCTAAAAAGATATAATAGAAATGACTGGATGATGGAACAAAAGAACCGCTGCATCATAAAATTATTTTAAAAATGTGCCAAATAAAAAATTGAGATAAATTACTATCCTCAAATGCTGTCAGTTGGTTGCAAAGTATTTTTCTTAAAATGATGCACTCAAATTCTGGAGAATTGATATGGGTTTTGTAATCAACTAAATTTAAGATGAATTTAGTTACACTTGCATTAAAAAAAGATGTGGTGTTTTCTCTTAAGATAATTTATTTTTCTTAAAAGAATCTTTACAAATCAAGTCAAGTCAAGTCAAGTTTATTTGTCACATACACATACGAGATGTGCAGTGAAATGAAAGTGGCAATGCTCGCGGACTTTTGTGCAAAAGACAAACAACCAAACAAACTATAAACACAATCATAACACACATATTCTTTTACATAATAAATAATGGAAGGAAAAACGTTCAGTAGAGTTAGTCCCTGGTGAGATAGGCGTTTACAGTCCGAATGGCCTCTGGGAAGAAACTCCTTCTCAACCTCTCCGTTCTCACCGCATGGCAATGGAGGCGTTTGCCTGACCGTAGCAGCTGGAACAGTCCGTTGCAGGGGTGGAAGGGGTCTCTCATGATATTGTTGGCTCTGGAGTTGCACCTCCTGATGTATAGTTCCTGCAGGGGGGCAAGTGAAGTTCCCATAGTGCGTTCGACCGAACGCACTACTCTCTGCAGAGCCTTCTTGTCCTTGGCAGAGCAATTCCCAAACCAGATGGTAATGTTCCCGGACAAGATGCTTTCCACCGCTGCTGCTGCGTAGAAGCACTGGAGGATCCTCGGAGACACTCAGAATTTCCTCAATTGCCTGAGGTGGTAAAGGCGCTGCCTTGCCTTACTCACGAGTGCTGAGGCGTGTGATGCCCATGTCATATCCTCGGAGATGTGGACTCCCAGATATTTAAAACAGTTCACCCTATCCACAGGATCCCCATTTATCCTGAATGGAGTGTACGTCCTCGGATGATGTGCCCTCCTAAAGTCCATGATCAGCTCCTTCGTTTTTTTGATGTTCAAGAGGAGGCTGTTATCCTGCCACCAGAGTGCTAGACCAGCCACCTCCTCCCGGTAGGCCTTCTCATCGTTGTCTGAGATCAGGCCCATCACCACAGTGTCATCAGCAAACTTAATTATTGAGTTGGAGCTGAACCTAGCCACACAGTCATGTGTGTAGAGGGAGTACAATAGGGGGCTGAGGACGCAACCCTGGGGCGATCCTGTGCTCAGGGTGAGGGACTTCGATGTATTCCCTCCCATCTTGACTACCTGGCGCCTGGCGGTGAGAAAGTCCAGGACCCAGGCACACAGGGAGGTGTTGAGCCCCAATTCCATTAGCTTCCCGGCCAGTCTGGTGGGGACTATCGTGTTGAAGGCTGAACTGTAGTCTATGAACAGCATCCTCACGTAGCCCCCCTTCTGGCTGTCCAGATGGGAGAGAGCGGTGTGCAAGACCGCATCGTCCGTGGCCCTTCCAAACAAAATGTGGTTATTTTAATTTAAGTGATACTATAAGCTTCTTGTGGTTCAATGACAAAACACCTCTCGTGTTGGATTACTGAAGCAAAGAGAACAGGTTGTGACAGGTTTAATCTATTGCCTTCAACTTTGCTCATTAGTATTGTTCAAATTAAATGATAAATAGATGTCACTACATTATAATGGAGAGATACTGCTTTTAAAACCAATAGAGGAAGGCTATAAGTAATAATTTCAATATAATTTACATTTAATTTCTATCATGTAAACTGCAAAGTTCTACAAACAATAAAAAAAAGATAAATCATATATGCTGTAAAGTCTTTAAGTATCAGACCCACTGTATTCCAATCTCACCATTATCTAATGGCAGTTCTTAAACTGCAGGATAACTCTACACTCCAACATCACCTGATACACTAGGTCTTAAACAGGCTTATTTCCAGATCAGTAAAACAATTATTGTATTGAATCAATTTTGCCAATTACATTATTGTCAACTGTAACCTGACACCAACCAGAGATCAAAAAGAGTTCATTAAAAATGTTTGAGAAGAATTGTACAAAAGTTTGAAACAAATTAATACAAAACTAATCATTGCCATTAACCTTTTTAACTCTTAATAGGAAAATTGCAACATTTACTGCTAGAAAGAGGGGGTAAAATAGAGATGAAAGCATCAACAAAAAACATTGAAAATGTCATGTACATGTACGACAAAACATAAGAATAAACTAAGAGATGAAATGAATACACTACCTCCAACAGTGGCCACCAATTCTTGTAGAATGTTCTGTACAATTTCATGTACATTATCCTCAAATTCAAGACCCTCCCCATGACTGCTGCCTGTAATCCCTTTTTCAAAACCTTGTACAAGGACAGAACATAAAAATGCTCAGAACAACTCAGCCAGCATTAAATTAAAAGATAAAAGCAAGCATGAATAAAACAAGCTTTGACTTTACTTCAAATCAAGTGAGATGAAGCTTTTAGAATAATCTTGCCAGTTCGAAAGTCGTCTAGTACATGCCTTCAAAAAAGTGATAATATGCCTTCGACAGAAAATTTAAATATTGATTTTCCTACTTGAAATTAGTCAGTTACCGTGGGTCATCAAAACCAACTGTCTGCAGAAGGGTCTCGACCCAAAACGTCACCCATTCCTTCTCTCCAGAAATGCTGCCTGACTCGCTGAGTTACTCCAGCATTTTGTGTCTACCTTTGATTTAAACCAGGATTTGCAGTTCTTTCCTACACAACTGTAACTATGCTGCCTCCTGCTCAATTTATAACAATACATTTTCAAATACTTGCATTAAGATTTTAATTTGTTTCTTTGTTAGACACTAAATTAGTCATTAAGCTAAATAAGTGTGATTTGTATTGAAATAATGTGTGTAATAAGTGGAATAACATAGAACAAGTGTGAACAGGTGATCGGTAGTCAGTGTGAACTCAAGAGGCCATAGGACCTTTTTCGTGCTGCATCTCTACACTGGGCGGCACTGCGGTAGAGTTGCTGCCTTAAGGGCCTGTTCCACTTGGGCGTCATTTGTGCGTAATTTACGCGTCACAACGTATGACACGCGCATCGTGCCGCGCACATGGTGCGCATTCCGTGCGCATGGTGCATGGTCACGTCGGCAGTGACGCGCCGTCGCGCATGGTGCCCCAGGATTTTGGGATGTACAAAATGTTCGCGCGCCATCAGCGTCACGTGCAAATGACGCCCAAGAGGGACAGCCCCTTTACAGCTCCAGAAACCAGAGTTTGATCCTGACTACAGGTGCTTTGTCTGTACTGAGTTTGTACGTTCTCCCCGTGACTTGCGTGGGTTTTCTCCGAGAACTTCGGTTTCCTCCTACACTCCAAAGACGTACAGGTTTGTAGGTTAACTGGCTTGGTGTAGTGTAGGGTAGTGTTAATGTGTGGGGACTGCTGGTCGATGTGGACTCGGTGGGCCGAAGGGCCTGTTTCCATGCTGTTTCTCCAAACTAAACTAAAACAAAAGTGAACCAGTGTATTTACTACTCATTAAATCTGTGCTGCTCAGAGACATTTACTAGGCTGATAAGTGAAACTTAGGACCATCAAGAGACATATCAGCAGATAATCCTCCTTAGAGGCCTTGGAACTTATGTGAATGGGGTGAACGGCGTGACTCTTAAATCAGTTAAACTAGAGTCACACGGTCTAAGACAAAAAGTATGTTAGAATATTTAATTTAAAATCATGCAGAGAGAAAAAAAAAGGAAAGACAAATGGAGGTAAGTGGTTTAAGAATGATGAAAAAAAATTAAGTACTTTCCACGCACTAGTATTCAAAATATGAAGAAATAATTCATTGCATGGATGTTAATTTCAGTTTTCACCGATTGTTTGGAAGTAATTATTATTTTAAAGCCCTTTTTACTGTTGTATTTAGTGGTGAATATCTCAGTATTATAGTCTATAAAAATGTAACGATTAACGCACACAAGTACATGGAGGAACCAGGTGGAAAACAGCTGGACAGCAACTTCCTGATTTCTTTTTTAGTTTGCAGGCTGAAATTACTGCTTAATACATCGATTTTCTAGTTTCCTGGTCATAATCAGCTCATTTTCACTGGACAGCCAATCCCTTCACACCTCTGTCTCACAGTAGGATGTTTGGGTCGCCTTTTACTTCTTCCTTAAACAAAGGCAAAACCAGTCCTGTCTCAGCAGTACCCTTCTTTGTCTGACAAAATTATCTTCTTGCGCAACTTTTTCTTTAACTCTTCTCCTTTCCTTCAAATCAAATGGAGTTGTTACAGTTGCTTGGATACATGGAAGACTCTTTGTTAGTCTTCACCTTTTTAAATTAAATAAATAACTGCATTACTGCTGCTTCCTCACTTTATACAGGTTTTGTAAGTTTCATCACCTTTATATTGCTCTCACTTTCACATGATCTATCTGAAACTCTTTCCTTTCTAAACTTCTTGATGTCCATCTCAGGAGCTAAGATTGTGAATAATCCCACAAATCCAAAGCTGCATTGGTTAAATCTCCAATCCTTGCAATGTACAAATGATTCTCTTTCTCAAAGTTTTCCTGCTGCATTAATTCTCATGACATCTTGGCAGCAATTTTTCTGGAAAAGCCTTTTTATACCTTATCCGTCGTCTATCTTCCACCATCCCCTGTACATCTGCACTCATCTTCTCTCCTCCCAAGAACAAGCATAGAGCTCCACTAATCTGTCAACATTTATTTAAATTTTGCTGCTAGGTCTGGTGAAATATCAATGTGGAAGATTAGTTATGCATCTTGTCTCCTCAGCTGCTGCCAGATTCTCTTTTTATTACCCAAAGTTATTATTTATTTCCTTGGATTAAATCCCTACATTTCTCTCAATATCTTCTGACACAGAATTAATAAAATATCATATGTTCTAATACCAATTATATACTTGTTAAAGATGCAGAAGCTAGCATTACCCAATGATAGCACAGGGAAGTTATAAATTAATAGTTTCTGCAGGATTACATTTACAAGACAAAAAAAACATTTTATCAGTTTGTCTTTTATTCACAGGAGAACCATCGGTAATCCCCTTGTAATACCTGACGTTTCTCAAAGTTGGGAACTGGTAATAAATTAACCCTTAATTTTGCAAGCATCATGCAATTTTTAGAATTTTACATCAAATAAAAATAATAAAAAGTAATGCCATGGAATAGAATTCTTCATTTGTTGTCCCTGAACACCAACTTTTGTGGGTTCTTACATTCTAGCATCTCCTCTTGATCACTAATTGGGGTAGTGAGAGAATTCACCGCTTATGCTTCATGATCTTGTGGTTGAAGGGGCTTTCATAATTATCTTGGATGCTTTGCTCAGAGAAAGCAAAATTAAGACCTTTAGCAGATTACTGAAAATCAAAAATAACAGGAAATGCTCCTAGTACCTGATCGTGTAACTGAATATATTGTACAGTCTGAAGCACAGAACAGAGTGTATAAAGGCTCTATCTCAAAAATGAGGATGCAATTTAAGTAATCTAACACTTCCATTTTTCATTTAATTTCCCTCTATTGGGATGTTAGGGCAGCAAACAAATTTGCAATGGTAGACTTCTATCTTCAAAGTCTAGCTACAGCAAATGACATCCAAAGGAATCTAACTGGCTTCAAACAGAAACTCTAAATGTTGACAAGAAATTGTCATTGCACAATTACCATTTTCTGATGCAAGCATAATTCAGAAAGAATATTAGGAATATTGGGAACATTGCCACAAAAGACTGTGGAGACCCAGTCAATGCAAACTTTTAAGGCAGAGATGGATAGATTCTTGATTAGTACAGGTGTCGGGATTATGGGGACAAGGCAGGAGAATGGGGTTGAGAGGGAAAGATAGACCCGAGTAGACTTGATGGGCCGAATAACTTAATGCTGCTCCTATAACTTATATAGACGCATTCTCTCATTTGTGTACTAAGTGAAACAATATTAATCTACCACTTGCCCAAGCTGCTCACAAGCATTGAGCACTGAAGAGGAAAATGAGCTAATGGCTTTGTTCACAATCAAAACAAGACCATATTCTTTAAATATGGGGTTTCAAAAGCAATTCTTAAGCGAGTAGAGAAAGTCACAAATCTGGCAAACTTCAATCTAAATAAGACTTGATAAGACTGTTGTTCATTGAAGTACGACATCTCAGTCTGAAGAAGGGTCTTGACCCGAAACGTCACCCATTGCTTCTCTATAGAGATGCTGCCGGTCCCACTGAGTTACTCCAGCATTTTGTGTCTATCTCCAATCGTCTTGGCCCCCCTCTGGGAGTAGGAGTGGGGGCGGATCTGGATCAATAACGGCCGTGAGCCCCAGGCCGAGCTTGGCGATCATTTGCCTGCTTCTGCTGCTGTTGGAGGTGAGACGTTGCGCCGCGCCGCGCCAGGGTATTGGGCCTGTCCCACTTTGGCCGTCAGTTACGTGACAGGCCAGTGGCGAGAGAAGATTTCATGCAGGACGAAGTCCACACTCCTCCACGCCACGCTCCTCCACACTACTCCATGCACCCGTCCCGCGCTACCCACGCGTTACCCACACGCTAGCAGGTCGCGCGAATGACGGAAAAGTGGGACAGGCCCTTAAGATTCCCTGTCACTGGGAACCTTCAACTATCATAACAATGGGAATCCAACCCAGGAAAATCCCTTAGCAAAGGGAATTCAACCGAGGAAGATCCCTTTTAATTATTTCTTGAACGCACTATCCTCAGGCCTTCGACACCAACCCTTATTCTGCACAACACTTTCATTTCACAATCTTCATGACCCCTCCCCCAGAACTCAATCGCAGCCGTACTCAATATGACTAAGGCTACTTTCTCGGACTAACTCATAGAAGTGTTGATCTCTGGGCATAAATCCTGCACAGCCTCCAGTTTGTTGGTCACTATTTTTGAATCCCAAACTCCCTCCCTCTCTCACTACAATGAGCAGGTCTCACAAATTCACTGCTCAAGACCCAATTTTGCTTGCCCTCTCTACCCTCTGCCCTCTCAACCTGTACCCAACCCTAGATCCACCAACTACATGCAGCCCTGCTCTTCTTACATAGCATTCACCACCATTTACATGTTACATAGAATTCATAGAACATAAATCAGTTCCAAATTAATTCTTAACAAATTGTGTGTCAGGCAACAATGAATTTTGCTGCAGCAGACCCAAAATCAAAAGGGTCAGAACCAAGCCGTGCAATCTTTTAGTTGACCACTAAAGGTACAAGCAACTTTATTGGCTGCTGTTATACATTTTGACTCGGAAAACAAGAGATATGTACTATGTTATTTGAAATCACAAACAAGTTGCAGCATAATTAATGTCTGCCCTAGCTGACCTAGGAACAATTGCAGTTCCAGAGAACAGACTTGGGGCCTAAAAGGGAGTGGGCAAAGCTTGAACTACTCTTTGGAAATTGAGAACGGCAAGTGACTGAAATGTCGGTGGGCGAGCCTTTTGGGACAAGCGCAGTTCTGTTTGTTTAAAATAGTTGTGAATAAGGATAGGACAAGCCCACAAGTTAAAAGTTCTGAATTGGAGCAAAGCCAACTTGGATGGTACTAGACGGAAACTTGCTGAAATTGGACGTCCGGAAAGTGGGATGCTTTTATAAGAGTAATATTGAGGGTTTAAGGCATGCATGTTCCTATTAGAATGAGCGGCAAGAGAGCTGGGAGTAAGGAAGCTTGGATGATGAGCGAAATGGAAGCTTTAGTCAAGAAAAAGGAGGCATGGCCAGGTATAGGCAGCTGGGATGAAGTGTAGCCCAGCAGGAGTTTTGGGGACTGAGGAGCATTCTTCAGATGGAAATCAGGAAGGAAAAAAGGGGCAGGAGATAATGCAAAGAGATTTTATGTACATTAGGGAAAGGGAATAACTAGAGTGGCAAATAGAGTTCTTCAGAAAACAAAGCAGTTGTCTATGCTTAGAGCCGCAGAAGATGGGCAAGGTCTTCAATGAGTGTTTTTACTGTGGAGAAAAGCATGAAAGCTTGGAAATTTGGACAGTTAATGGAGATGTCGAGGGCAAACCGTAATAGTCAGAGGTAGTGCAGGATGTCCTGAAGTGTATGAAAATAGATAAATATCCGAGGACCTTATGGGAAGCTAGAGAAGAAATTGCAGGAGCCTTGGCTGAGAGGTATAAATCATTGTTAAACACAGATGAGGTGCCTGATGACTGAAAGGTGGCTAACATTACGCGTCTATTTAACAAGGGCTTCAAGAAAAAGCCCGAGAACTGTAGACCAGCGAGCCTAACATCTGCTGTAGACAGGTTATTAGAGAGGATTCTGAGGCATATGATATACATGCTTGGATCGGCAGGGGTTGATTAGGGATAGTCAGTGTGGTTTTGTACATGGGTGACTGTGTCTTATGAATTTGATTTGCGTTTTTTGAAGAAGTCACTAAAAAGGTTGATAAGGGCAAGGCTGTAAACATTGTCTATATGAACTTCAGCAAGGCATTTGATAAGTTTCTGCATGGTTGGCTGCTCTGGAATGTTAGATTACATGGGAGCCAGGGAGAGCTTTGCTGACTGGATAGTGAATTGGCTTCATGGAAAGAAGCAGAGGGTGGTGGTGGAAGGTTGCTTTACGCACTGGACGCCTGGGGCTAATGGTGTGTCTCAGGGATCAGTGCTGAGCTCATTGATGTTTGTGCGTTTATATCAATGATTTGAATGAGAAGGTTCAAGGCACGATTAGTAAATTTGCAGCTGACAATAAAGTAGGAGGTATCATAGGCAGTGGAGATGGTTATCAAAAATTACAGCAGGAACTTGATTTGTTGGGCAGGTGGGCTGAGGAATATCTAATGGATCTTAATGGAGATAAGTATAAGGTATTACATTTTGGAAAATCAAACCAAGGACCTTCAAAGTGAATGGTTGGACCTTGGGTAGTCTTGTACAGCAGAGGAATCTAGGAGTACAGGTACATAGCTCCCTTAAAGCACCGTCACAGGTAGATAGGGTGATCAAGAGAGTTTATGGTGCATTGGTCCTCAGTCAGGGTATTGAGAATAGAAGTTAGGATGTTATGCTCACCTTTGGTCATCCTGCCACAGTAAGATGTCATTATGCTTGAAATGGTCTTTTACACAGTGTAGAGGGAACAAGTGCCAGATAACATAGGTTCAAGGTGAGGGGGGGCAAGATTAAATAGATACCTGAGTGGCAACTTCTTCACTCAAAAGGATGGTGGGTATATTGAAGGAACTGCCAGGGGAGGTAGTTGAGGAAGGTATTATAATCATTTAAAATACACTTGGGCAGGTACATGGATAGGAAAAGTTTAGAGAGAATGACCCAAAGGCAGGCAAATGGGACTAGCTAAGATGGGGCATCCTGGTCGGCATGGATGAGTTGGGCTGAAGGGTCTGAATCTGATCTGCATGACTCTGACTTTCTCTGCAAATTTCTCTGTGATGGGTAGAAAGGAAACAAACATATGAAGATGTGGTTAACAAAAGCACTTACACAGTTCAAAGCCTTTGCTGCAACTAATTGATATCTCATATATTGCTGCATTTTAGGGGTACAACTAAATAATGGCTATTATTTTTTTAATGGTCCCTTTTTACAAGAACAATGACTGAATTATGTCCTTCAAGTCCAATCACTATCTTAATCTCATGGCCTGGGAAGATACGAGAAGCAAACCTAAAGTTGTTAAAATAACTGAGCACTTTGGATAATTTTGCCAAAGATTGTGTTTCTTGATGAAAAAGACTCAACCTACAAATAGAAAGATTACCATTTTGCAGGCACTGAGAATAGAAAATGAAGATGAAGCACTGGGAATGTCTTTGATTAACATTTTGGGGTTTTGGTTTTTGGAAAGAAGGCCGATTTTATCCAACTTTCATCTAGCTGGAGTTTTTCATCGTAATGAATAATGTTAGTGTTCACATCTATAAAGACGGAACAAGCAATTACCTAAGTTTAAGTCATTAACAAGATCACGCCAATCAATCAGTGACAGGTTATGTTAGAAATATCAAATTATTACTGGACTAAGTCAGAGAAATACAGGACCTTTGGGTCACCGACTCAATGCTGACATCAACCATCCTTTTACACTAATCATACATAATCCCATTTTTTATTCTCGCCACATTCTCAACCACTTCCCACATGACCTTGGAACGCGGGAGTAAACCCACACGGTGCTAAGGAAATGTTGGATCAGGATTAAACCCAGGTGACTGGTGTAGAGAGGCAACAGTTCGACTAGTTGCAGCACTGCACTTCTCCAAAGTGCTGGAGAAGGTCCTAAGGCAAGAATGAATTCTTTCAGCTGTATAAATCAAAAGTATAACACAGTTCAACCGGAGAATTGTTAAAATACTTATCCATAATCGTTTAGCCTTGAAACTAATTTTGCATTACACTAATCAGAGCCATGAGGAAGCATTTTATCCAACATTATGCAATCCAGAAGCACCACATCCTATTATTTAGAATGGCAAAAAAATAGATAGAAATACGTATTTAACCGTGTCCATTGGCTTGGATACCAGCAATCTGGTGCTGATATAAGAAGATAAAGTAAACCAGAAGGTTGGCAAGATTATGTGCTGCACTGATCTCAATTCCAGAAAGGTGAATATTAAAATACAGTCTAATATACAAGGAAACCAATTAAAAAACAATATTGTTTATCAATCTCAGAATATAACTAAAATAGTAACAAAATCAGTAATTTCCTTATTTTAAGCCAGTACACTTTTATGCCACAACAACTATACACGGGTTTATGAGCAAATGTATTTACTTTTAGCTGCAGTCGCTTGGTCAACTTCTGTTTGTTCATTTTCTGCATTACAAATGTCAGTTCCATTTTCTGGCTCTGTATCCTTCTGAATAATTTTGTCAACTTCATTGATGTGGTCTGATTCCATTTCGGGCTCTTGAGCCAGCTCAAGAACAGGCTGCTCCTCAAGTCGACTCAGTTGTGGGGATTCAGGTTCATACTGGTTCACAGGGGGCTGCTGGAGATGATGCTGTTGTCGAAGTCTCTCCTTTTCCATTTGTTTTACTTCCTGCAGCTGAATGCACAAAGACATGGTTTAAGATGAAAGTGGAACCTAGACTTCCATCTCAAAGGAAGTCAGTCACAAATGGCAAATTTTCCAGGCAAAACACTTGAAGTTTAGGACAGTTGAAGAAAGATTTTGGAGCTGAAGGGGAGGAAGATTTGAGGTGATAATATAGTTTAAGGATAAAGCTGTTAAGCATGATCTATCACACAGTGATTAGGAATTGAAATAGAAGAACCGTACCTAAGAATGTGCAATCACAGGAGTTGGATAGTTAGTTTAGTTAGAATAGGAGCAAAGAAACAGGAAGTAAATCGTGGATGTTTTTGGGAAAAGCACTGGATGAGACAGAATGGAAACCATAGAAGAATGCTCGATGACAGAGATGTGGAAAGCTTGAAGACATTTGCAGGGAAAGTGTATTTGAGCAGAAAGAATTGACCATACCTATCACAGAATCTGAATGGTCCCACACAATGTACCAAGTAGGATCACATGCCACTCAGTAATTAAATGTAATCATCGCATATCAAGCATTGACTACTTTTCCTGCTTCTTAGCACGACCTCTGTCATTCCACAGGAATCGATTCTTAGTCCTGCTACCCCCTGAGGCGCCCAAAATTATAATTTGCCACTTGTCGCCCCACTGTGGCAATGTGAACAAAGACACCTCAAACATACAGACAACACCCAATTTCACCTTAACATCACCACTGTCAATCTCTCCAGTGCCCAAGTATTGTTTTGAAATGTAAATTTTAGTTTGTTAAAGTCACAATTGCGTACAATAAGTGGTAGTCGAGAATTTGAAAGTGTGTAGATGAAGAAAGTTAGGGATAGTCATGTTTGAGGCAATGAGTGAATTCAAACAAGGCGTTGAGAATTATAAAACGTTGAGGGACTAGAGAGTCAGTAAAGGAACAGTCCGATGAGGAATGTAGTTTCAAAAGACATTAGGTTGATAGAAGAATGAGTAAAATATCAGTTCATCTAATTAGAAAATGAAGAGACTGGTAAGAACTTCAAGATGAGCAAAGAAGGGTCTCGACCCGAAACGTAACCCATTTCTTCTGTCCAGGGATGCTGCCTGTCCCGTTGAGTTACTCCAGCTTTTCGTGTCTATCTTGAGCAAAGATAAAGGTAGTGAAGGGCAATGATTCAGGAGGTTAAGGTAGGAGATTTTATAACCTTGAGACAAACATCAGAAATGTTGCAGAAACTGCATTCAGTTTTCCCAGTACAATTTCTGCTAATTTGCTTCTAGTTGCATCTGTCTTCCCACCCAGCTTTGAAAGCAGATTTGTGTAATTTTCCTATCCATTCCTAAACTGAGCTACAGATTATACATATTCTTGCTCGCTTCCTGGTTCACACCTGTAAATGAAAATATGTTTTTTGTTGGAAAAGTCAACATGGATTACTATAATAAGATTTTACAGACAAGATCTCCAAGTCATCAGTCTCAATTACAAAACCCCATGCAAAAGTCACCACAGACAAAATTCTGCTTCAGAATTTACAGTTCGATTAAGCAAACATTTTCATCTAGTTCCTTAAAGAACTACTTGAAAAATATTTTCTTTCATGATTGTTAATATCTAGTTGTACAGAGCCCTAGTTAGACCACACCTGGAGTATTGTGTGCAGTTTTGGTCCCCTAATTTGAGGAAAGATATTCTTGGCATTGAGGGAGTGCAGCATAGGTTTACAAGGTTAATTTGGTGGGACTGTCATATGCTGAGAGAATGGAGCAGCTGGCCTTGTACACTCTGGAGTTTAGAAGGATGAGAGGGGATCTCATTGAAACATATAAGATTGTTAAGGGCTTGGACACGCTAGTGGCAGGAAACATGTTCCCGATGTTGGGGGAGTCCAGAACCAGGGGCCACAGTTTAAGAATAAGGAGAAAGCCATTTAGAACGGAGACGAGGAAACACTTTTTCTCACAGAGAGTGGTGACTCTGTAGAATTTTCTGCCTCAGAGGGCGGTGGAGGCAGGTTCTCTGGATGCTTTCAAGAGAGAGCTAGATAGAGCTCTTAAAAATAGCAGAGTCAGGGGATATGTGGTGAAGGCAGGAACGGGGTACTGATTGGGGATGATCAGCCATGATCACACTGAATGGCGGTGCTGGTTCGAAGGACAAATGGCCTACTCCTGCACCTATTGTCCATTGTCTACCTCCAGTTATAACCATATAACCATAACAATTACAGCACGTAAACAGGCCATCTCGGCCCTACAAGTCCGTGCCGAACAAACTTTTTTTCCCCTTAGTCCCACCTGCCTGCACTCATACCATAACCCTCCATTCCCTTCTCATCCATATGCCTATCCAATTTATTCTTAAATGATACCAATGAACCTGCCTCCACCACTTCCACTGGAAGCTCATTCCACACCGCTACCAGTCTCTGAGTAAAGAAGTTCCCCCTCATATTACCCCTAAACTTCTGTCCCTTAATTCTGAAGTCATGTCCTCTTGTTTGAATCTTCCCTATTCTCAAAGGGAAAAGCTTGTCCACATCAACTCTGTCTATCCCTCTCATCATTTTAAAGACCTCTATCAAGTCCCCCCTTAACCTTCTGCGCTCCAGAGAATAAAGACGTAACTTATTCAACCTTTCTCTGTAACTTAGTTGTTGAAACCCAGGCAACATTCTAGTAAATCTCCTCTGTACTCTCTCTATTTTGTTGACATCCTTTCTATAATTGGGCGACCAAAATTGTACACCATACTCCAGATTTGGTCTCACCAATGCCTTGTACAATTTAACATTACATCCCAGCTTCTATACTCAATGCTCTGATTTATAAAGGCTAGCATACCAAAAGCTTTCTTTACCACCCTATCTATATGAGATTCCACCTTCAAGGAACTATGCACGGTTATACCCAGATCCCTCTGTTCAACTGTATTCTTCAATTCCCTACCATTTACCATGTACATCCTATTTTGATTTGTCCTGCCAAGGTGTAGCACCTCACATTTATCAGCATTAAACTCCATCTGCCATCTTTCAGCCCATTTTTCCAAATGGCCTAAATCACTCTGTGGACTTTGGAAATCCTCTTCATTATCCACAACACCCCCTATCTTGGTATCATCTGCATACTTACTAATCCAATTTACCACCCCTTCATCCAGATCATTGATGTACATGACAAACAACAAAGGACCCAACACAGTCCCCGAGGCACCCCACTAGTCACCTGCCTCCAACCCGATAAACAGCCATCCACCATTACACTCTGGCTTCTCCCATTCAGCCACTGTTGAATCCATCTTGCTATTCCTGCATTTATACCCAACAGTTGAACCTTCTTAACCATCCTTCCATGAGGAACCTTGTCAAAGGCCTTACTAAAGTCCATATAGACAACATCCACTGCTTTACCCTCGTCAATTTCCCTAGTAACCTCTTCAAAAAATTCAAGAAGATTAGTCAAACATGACCTTCCAGGCACAAATCCATGTTGACTGTTCCTAATCAGACCCTGTTTATCTAGATGCTTATATATATTATCTCTAAGTATCTTTTCCATTAATTTGCCCACCACTGAAGTCAAACTAACAGGTCTATAATTGCTAGGTTTACTCTTAGAACCCTTTTTAAACAATGGAACAACATGCGCAGTACGCCAATCCTCGGGGACTATTCCCGTTTCTAATGACATTTGAAATATTTCTGTCATAGCCCCGGCTATTTCTACACTAACTTTCCTCAATGTCCTAGGGAATATCCTGTCAAGATCTGGAGACTTATCCACTTTTATATTTTTCAAAAGTGTCAGTACTTCTTTTACTTTGAAACTCATAGTATCCATAGCTATTCTACTCGTTTCCCTTACCTCACATAATTCAATATTCTTCTCCTTGGTGAATACCGAAGAAAAAAAAGTGTTCAATATCTCCCCCATCTCTTTTGGCTCTGCAGATAGCTGCCCACTCTGTCTCTCCAATGGACCAATTTTATCCCTCATTATCCTTTTGCTATTAATATAGCTGTAGAAACCCTTTGGATTTACTTTCACCTTACTTGCCAAAGCAACCTCATATCTTCTTTTAGCTTTTCTAATTTCTTTCTTAAGATTCTTTTTACATTCCTTATACTCCACAAGCACCTCATTTACTTCATGCTGCCTATAATTATTGTAGATCTCCCTCTTTTTCCGAACAAGATGTCCAATTTCCCTTGAAAACCAGGGCTCTTTCCAATTTTTACTGTTTCCTTTCAACTGAACAGGAACATATAAGGTTCTGTACTCTTAAAATTTCCCCTTTAAATGTCCTCCATTTCTCTTCTACATCCTTCCCATAAAATAAAATGTCCCAGTTCACTCCTTTTAAATCATTTCGCATCTCATCAAAGTTAGCCTTTCTCCAATCAAAAATCTCAACCCTAGGTCCAGTTCTGACCTTCTCCATAATTATATTGAAACTAATGGTATTGTGATCACTGGAGCCGAAGTGCTCCCCAACGCATACCTCCGCCACCTGTCCCGTCTCATTTCCTAACAGGAGGTCCAGCACTGCCCCTCCTCTAGTAGGTACCTCTATGTATTGCTGCAAAAAACTATCCTGCACACATTTTACAAACTCCAAACCATCCAGCCCATTTACAGAACGTGTTTCCCAGTCTATGTGTGGAAAGTTGAAATCTCCCACAATCACTACCTTGTGCTTACTACTAATATCTGCTATCTCCTTACATATTTGCTCTTCCAATTCTCGTTCCCCATTTGGCGGTCTATAATACACCCCTATAAGTGTTGCTACACCTTTCCCACTTCTCAGTTCCACCCAAATAGCCTCCCTAGATGAGCCCTCCAATCTATCCTGCTAAAGCACTGCTGTAATATATTCCCTGACTAGCAATGCAACACCTCCAGCTCTTGCCCCTCCAATTCTATCACACCTGAAGCAACGAAATCCTGGAATATTTAGTTTCCAATCACAGCCCTCCTGCAACCATGTTTAACTGATCGCCACAACATCATACTTCCAGGTGTCTATCCAGACTCTAAGCTCATCCACCTTTCTTACAATGCTCCTAGCATTAAAATATGCACATTTAAGAAACCCCCTGTCTCTTCTTCTCTGTTTATTTCCTTTTTTTTCTTTCTCCTCTTGTGTCCGAGTGCTTCCCTTTTCTGCTTCCTGCCTCCCATTCTGTCTACTAGCTTTCTCTATTTGAGTCCTTTGCCCCAACCATTCTAGTTTAAAGTCTCCCCAGTGGCCTTTGCAAATTTCCCCGCCAGGATATTGGTCCCCCTCGGGTTCAAGTGCAACCCATCCTTTCTGTACAGGTCCCACCTTCCCCAAAATAAGTCCCAATGATCCAGAAACTTGAATCCCTGCCCTCTGCACCAGTCTTTCAGCCACGCATTTATCCTCCACCTTGCTCCATTCCTACTCTCACTGTCGCGTGGTACAGGCAGTAATCCTGAGATTGTTACCTTTTTGGTCCTTTTCCTTAACTCTCCTCCCAACTCCCTAAATCCTCCCTTCAGGACCTCTTCCCTTTTTTTACCTATGTCATTTGTACCTATATGTACCACGACCTCAGGTTCCTCTCCCTCTGATTTCAGGATATCTTGGATGCGTTGAGACACGTCTGAGAGCTTGGCACCAGGGAGGCAGACCACCATCCTGGTCTCCCGACTACGTCCACAGAAACGCCTATCCGACCCCCTAACAATAGAGTCCCCAATTAATATTGCCCTCTTCTTTTTTTCCCTACCTTTCGGGGCAACAGGGCCGGTCTCTGTGCTGGAGGCCCGTCCGCTGTCGCTACCCCCGGGTAGGCTGTCACCCCCATCCGTACTCAAACAAGAGTACTTATTTGCAAGGTGTACCGACATTGGAGTACTCACTCATTCCTGCCACTGCCCCTTGCCCTTCCTTAGCATGACCCACATGTCTCTCTCCCGTGGTTTTGGAGTGACCACCTCCCTATAACTCCCCTCTATGACCTCCTCACTCTCCCTGACCAGACAGAGGTCATCGAGCTGTTGCTCCAGGATCCTAATACGGTCCCTTAGGAGCCCCATCTCTCTGCACCTGGTGCAGATGTGGACGTCTGGAGGGCCATCCGACACCATGACCTCCCACATTTGACATCCAGAACAGTACACTGCTCTGACTGTCATGCTCTCGCCTTACCCTGGATCCGATACCAGTATAATACAATAGAAATTGCTGGGAGAAATCAGCAGGTATCTGACTCACAAACAGCTGCTCCCTCTTGCCCTTTAAACTGCACCTTTATTATATAAACAAAAAGCACTGTACCTTTAGCCCACTGTACCCCTTAGCTCACTGTCCCTTTACTAAAGCACTGCACCTTTAACCAGAAAGCAGAAATGCTAACCTGAGGTTGCACCCAATCAGCTGCTTCCTCTAGTCTGCTTCCGCCAATCAGCGGCTTCCACCAGAACCCTCCCTATGAAGTGTGGAACGTTACGGATTTCGGTAAAAGCCCTGACCCTCCTCCACTCGCTCCAAAGGTTCCCGGGCCTCTGTAAAAGCAAGCCCTGCGCCCGATTTATATACTCACCGCCCTGACCCTCCTCCACTCGCTCCAAAGGTTCCCGGGCCTCTGTAAAAGCAAGCCCCGCACCCGATTTAAGTACTCACCGCCCTGACCCTCCTCCACTCACTCCCAGCACTCCTTATTTTTCAAAATACCAGCAACTTTCCCCACTTTGGGTTCAAATAAGGACATCTGCAATCATAATACTACATTGGCCCCACATCATAATGCAAAAGAGGGGGGGGGGGGGGGGGGGGGTGCGAAATGACAATGTTAGATATGGAACTGCCACTGCAAAAAAATGAAAAAAGTTGCTGCCGAAAATGTTTGCTTCATAATTGCTACTGAAGGAGATATCTGGAAAAATTACCAAACTCTTGGCAAAGTAGATTTTATAGTGCTTATTAAACTGTGTATCTTGTGTCTTGGTTACCAACTAGAGTTAAAGAGGAAAAGGATAAAGGTATGGCAATTTGATCTTAGGGCACAGGCAGTGAAAATTACATCCATGAATAGTGAAGAAGGTATATGAAAAGTGCCAGAACTGAAGGATTACAGAGATATTGAAATTTACAACACAGGAGACTATTTATGTCACTATCCATGCTGAAAAAAAGAACCATCCAAAACTATTTGCACTTCACGAACCCAGTACCTCAAGTGGCAACCTATGTCATTTTTAAACATGGTAAGTGTTGTTACATCCATCACTATTTCAGGTCAATGTGTTCCACACCTTCATAACTTCTCAACTTCCTTCCAATCATTTTACGAGTTACTTTAAATCAAATGCATCTTAAGGAAATGGATCATTCTTATTCAATCTATTATTGTTTTCTTTGTACAGTTACATTTGTTCAGCCTTGTTTTCAAAGGAAACAATCTATCCTATCAAAACTCCCCTTTAATTAAAATTCTTCAGCCGTTGCAATATCCTCAGATTTTCTCTGTACAGTTTCAAGTAATTTCACATGGTTAAAATATATATACAGCAATACATCTTGAGGCTTAACTGGTGCCGCTGGTAAAAGGGGATTACGATTACACAAGTGCAGATAAAGTTAAACATTGGAAACATTGATTGCCAGTCTAACTTGGTGATGGACACTTATTTAAAATTTTCAAAGGGGCAATTTTAGTCATCAATTAGAAAGGCACAAATTGATTAATGACTGTTATTCATAAGCTTCTGAACCAGTTTCCTTCCACATCCCAAAATAGGTTAAGAGGCTACTGTAAATAAAGCTTTAATATAGATAAATGACAAAATAATCAAAAGGTTATCACTAAGATTGGAATTCAATTTTTCCAATGTTTAACTCGATCTCCCATTTTTTTGGAAACAAACTAGCTTCATGTTTAAAGTTTCTCGTCCTTGGCATCAGAGGATTAAAAAATTGCCAGAACCTCCACTATTTCCACTTATGATTTTGTAGATAACCTTTGATACAGTTTATATGGGCTTGCGATTCATTTACCTTCCAAAGATGCTAAATTTCTCAATATTTTCTTCTTATTGAACTAATTCAATATTTAACAGTTGCCCTCATTGATAATAAAATATTGCATCATTTCCCTCTGTTATGAATATAGCTGCACATCTATAAATATACAAACCATACCCGCATTTTCTTTTTTGTTAATGAGATTTTCATCCAGTTCCTGGCTGCCTCTTATATACCCAGAAAGTATCTATGGAATTCCTTCAATGAGCAACTTATTTTTCCTCTTCAATTTCCTAATTGCCTGTTAAATTTTAATTCTGCATTATCTGTACTCTTCAGGGTTTCCTATAATAAAGAGTTTTCAGTGTCTGCTGAAATTCCTTATTTCCACTTTTAATATTTTGTATGTTTCTCAATTTGCAAACTATGGCTTCTGGCTCTTCATCTCTCCTGCTAGAAAATTTAAATGCTGCTCAGTAGTTGTTGGTCTATGGAAATCAAAGAATGATTCACACAATTATTTCTGAATACTTTTCTGCACCAATAAACCTTGGAACCAGACAAGGAACAGGTCATTTTAGCTCTGAAGCAATGAAGAAATACCAAGGGTCTAATGACAGAGTAATTGAAATAATTAAATAAATATAGTACCGGAGAAATTAGGGAACTAAAATCATATACATTATGTGGACAAGATAGATTGTAACATCAGGTTCCAAAACTGATGACAAAAATTGATGGAACCATTTCAGCAAGGTAGAAAATGTAATATTGGTGCTTAAAAGAGGACAAGGAATTAAAACAAAAACTATCAATAGACAACAGGTGCAGGAGTAGCCCATTCAGCCCTTCGAGCCAGCACCGCCATTCAATGTGATCATGGCTGATCATCCCCGTTCCTGCCTTCTCCCCATATTGCCCGACTCCGCTATCTTTAAGAGGCCTATCTAGCTCTCTCTTGAAAGTATCCAGAGAACCGGCCTCCACCGCCCTCTGAGGCAGAGAATTCCACAGACTCACAACTCTCTGTGAGAAAAAGTGTTTCCTCGTCTCCTTTCTAAATGGCTTACCCCTTGTTCTTAAACTGTGGCCCCTGGTTCTGGACTCCCCCGACAACGGGAACATGTTTCTTGCCTCTAACGTGTCCAAACCCTTAACAATCTAATATGTTTCAATAAGATCCCCTCTCATTCTTCTAAACTCCAGAGTGTACAAGCCCAGCCGCTCCATTCTCTCAGCATATGACAGTACCGCCATCCCGGGAATTAACCTTGTAAACAAACCTACGCTGCACTCCCTCAATAGCAAGAATGTCTTTCCTCAAATTAGGGGACCAAAACTGCAAACTCCAGGTGTGGTCTCACTAGGGCCCTGTACAACTGCAGAAGGACCTCTTTGCTCCTATCCAACCTGTCCAAGTCACCTTGCATTCTAATAGCATCCTCCTCACAGTTCACACTGCCACCCAGCTTTGTGTCATCTGCAAATTTGCTAATGTTACTATGAATCCCTTCATCTAAATCATTGATGTATGTTGTAAATAGCTGCGGTCCCAGCACCGAGCCTTGCGGTACCCCACTAGTCACTGCCTGCCAATCTGAAAGGGACCTACTCTTTGTTTCCTGTCTGCCGACCAATTTTCTATCCATGTCAGCACTCTACCCCCAAATACCATGTGCCCTAATTTTGCCCACTAATCTCCTATGTGGGACCTTATCAAATGCTTTCTAAAAGTCCAGGTACGCTACATCCACTGGCTCTCCCTTGTCCATTTTCCTTGTTACATCCTCAAAAGATTCCAGAAGATTAGTCAAGCATGATTTCCCCTTCGTAAATCCATGCTCACTTGGACCGATCCTGTTACTGCTGTCCAAATGTGTGGTTATTTCATCTTTTATAATTGACTCCAGCATCTTCCCCACCACCGAGGTCAGGCTAACTGGTCTATAATTCCCTGTTTTTTCTCTTCCGCCTTTCTTAAAAAGTGGGATAACATTAGCTACCCTCTAATCCACACGAACTGATCCTAAGACTTTTGAACATTGGAAAATTATCACCATTGCATCCACGATTTCTAGAGCCGCTTCCTTAAGTACCCTGGGATGCAGACCATCAGGCCCTGGGGATTTATCAGCCTTCAGTCCCATCAGTCTATCCAACACCATTTCCTGCCTAATGTGGATTTCCTTCAGTTCCTCCGTCGCCCCAGATCCTCTGGCCACTACTATATCAAGAAGATTGTTTGTGTCCTCCTTAGTGAAGACGGATCCAAAGTACCTGTTCAACTCATCTGCCATTTCCTTGTTCCCCATAATAAATTCACCTTTTTCGGTCTTCAAGGGTCTAACTTTGATCTTAACTATTTTTTTCCTCTTCACAAACCTCAAGAAGCTTTTACTATCCTCCTTTATATCCTTTGTACCTCATCTTTTCTCCCCGTATTGTCTTTTTAGTTATCTTCTGTTGCTCTTTAAACATTACCAATCATTTTGCTTCCCGCTCATCTTTGCTACGTTGTACTTATTCTCTTTTATTTTTATACTGTCACTGACGTCCCTTGTCAGCCACGGTCCCCTTGGAATTTTTCTTCCTCCTAGGAATGAACTGATCCTGCACCTTCTGTATTATTTCTAGAAATACCTTCCATTATTGTTCCACTGTCATCCCTGCTAGGGTATCTTTCCAGTCAACTTTAGCCAGCTCCTCCCTCATGGCCCCATAGTCCCCGACCACTTAGGCTAACATCGGGTGGCAAAAGGGTGAATTCAAGCCTAGATACATGTGTCTTGTAAAATCATAGTGTGATTAGATATAATCGACATAATTGTATGGACAACTAAATTTCAGTGTATAAAATGTAAGTACTCGGATGATTTGGATAGCCCAGTGTATGTAGTAAATTGGGATCAATATATTGCATTTCATGAGTTTTTTAAACAAAGTAAGGGCATGGAGATGGAAATAATGTGATAGAACATAGGTTACAGGGCAGTAAGAGCATAGGGCATTTTAGTATTTGTTACTCATGTCATTTCGCACAAGATGACAGGTAATAGATTATAACATGGGGAAGTTATGCAGATACAAAATAGAAATAATGATAAAATATAAGATGAAAATATACGCACCTACAGCAAGCAATTAACAAGCCAAATAATTGTGCTGGTGTCTATTGCAAGGGGATTGATGTAGAAAAGTTAGGACATTTCGCTGAGGTTATACAGGGCTTTGGTACAGATCATATCTGGAGCAGCACGTGCAGTTTTAGTTTCTATCCAAACTATATGTTTCATTTAAGATCATATTTACTAGATAGATCCCTAGGATGGTGGTGTTGGATGGGGGGGGGGGGGGGGGGGGGGGGGGAGTGGAACTATGGTTGTTAGACAAGGAGTGATTGGTCTAAATTGACTGAAGTTTAAAGGGACAGTCAGTGATCTAATTGCAAAATGTAAGCTTCTGAGAGGAATTGACAGGATGATACCAAGAGCTATTTTCTCCGTCTTGTTGTAAACTAGTTCTGTTCTCAACTAGGGGTTGCAGTGCTAGCATAAGGGATCAACCATTTAGAAATATTTATTATTTTATCATATCTAAATGGTTGATCCAGTTATCTCCCTGAAAGGACTGTCTCCCCCAACTATCGCAAGAATGAGATGGTTAGAATAATGCTAGAAAGTGGATATGAGGCACAGGATCAGTCACAATCATAATGAAATGAAATATAGACACAAAATGTTGGAGCAACTGAGCAGGACAGGCAGCAACTCTGGAGAGAAGGAATGAATGGGTCGAATATGCACATTAGAAAAGATGTGAAAAATATACAAATGTGTATCTATTTAAAATTTATTGATCAATTAATTATACAAAATGGTGCAGACTCATCTATTGCTATCATTACCAATTGTACTCTCATCATATGCCACAATTACAGAAATAAATAAATGCATGTAAAAATAAAAGTGAAAGTTACGTTCCAAATAAAAGATTTCATGCACACATTCAACTAGTAATAATAATTTTGTTAATTTGTTATAAAGCAAATGAGAAAGTCATTTGAATATCATACCACTTTCAAGAATTCAATACTTACTGCTTGGTTTTCCATGCGTGCAAATATAACATTCAACATCTGTGTCAGTGTTGCCTTGGCTGTTGTTTGGTTTATTAAATTTTTGCTGGCCAAGTATATATTATAGCATGTTCTCACAGCCTGCAACACAGTCCCTTCATGTATTTCTATGTGCTGAGATGTCACCGCAGTTAGCAAGGCCTAAGAGGAGAGATGGGGAGATTGTAAATCATAAAGAAAATACTTATTTCACTAACTTAATAACTGCATTAAAGTCACAAGATAAAGATAGATTATTTAGATACAAGAATACTTGAAAATGGCTCAGCTCATCATGCGTGTGTGTGTGTGTGTGTGTGTGTGTGTGTGCGTGTGTGTGTGTGTGGTTGTTATTCAGTTCCTCACTCTACCGCATCCACAACACTGTCAAGAGGTCAATAGGTTTGTACCATAATCATTAAGTCAAAATAATTTTCAGTTGTGGCTTTTAATCCACAAAATAGGGACCACTTTAAAAGCATGCAGCATTACAAGGCAGATTTCTTAACAGCACAGCAGTTATTATCACTAAAATAAAATTGTTGGATCATCCATCTCAAATTGCTCTGTCAGACCAACCCATGTAAAATTGCTTTATTTTTCTGGAGGATAACATAAATCCATTGACAACAGATATTGATAGAGGTGATCCCTGCATAACAGGCAAGAGGGGTGGTTGTGTTGCTATTAAAACGATCAATACTGCGATATTCCAGAATGCAAAGCTGTACGCCTCAAAAAACACGTTAAAAAATATAATTAATTGTCAATTTATTATTTTCTTTGACAATTTTTAAAATTCCATGCAAAATGTTTGTTTGGCAACTTTGGTCACTGGTGTTTGACAGCTGCATCATTCTGACAGGACTTAATACACTTTCTGCTTGCTGAAGTCCTTTAATTTGCTTACATGGAGGGGGCGGTTTCTGTTTTGCCATTATGTTACTAAACTCTCCATCTAGCTCTCCTTTCCAAACAAAGTCATAATTTTTTGAGGCCCCAGCACAGACCTTGTGATATACCACTAAATAAATTCTTCCAAGTGTGCGCCAAATATCCCTACTCGCCAACTTCTATCACCTAACAAGATCAATATTGCATGAAATCTGAAATTTGAGAATAAAATTACGATCTGGGGGACGTACACAGGGGCGGCATAGTGATGCAGCTGGTAGAGGTGCAGCCTCACAGCACCAGAGACCCGGCTTTGATCTTCACCCCAGGTGTTGACTGTGTGGAATTAGCATGCTCTCCCTTTGACCGTGTTGGTTTCCTCCGGCTGCTCCAGATTCCTCTCACATCCCAAAGATGTACGAATTAGAGGTTAATCAGTCTCTATATATTGCCCGGAATGTGTTTGGAGTGGATGCATCGTGGGATAACATACAGCCACTGGGTGGCGCCAGCAATGGCTGCTTCTCCAACAGTCTCTGTCCCTTCCTTCATTGTATTTTAATAGTATATGTTAAATGTATGTTTTTAGTGTTCTTTAGCTTGTTTTATGTGGGGGGTGGGGGAAGCTTTTTCTTATTTTTTACCTCGACGGAGATTCGATTTTTTTCCATATCATATCTCCATCCGCACTGTGGCCTAACATAGAGGAGATGGCAGCCCTTGCTGGAGACTGACTTTTGAGAGCTCCACCGCGGGGAGCTTACAGGACTTTAACATCGCGGAGCCCATGATCCCTTTGCCAGGGATCGACATCTGAGCTCCAACTGTGGGTGCTTGCGGACTTAACATCACGGAGCTTGCGGTCTCTAGTCAGAGACCGACTTCGGGAACTCCAAGCTGCAGGAGCTTCAAACGCCCCAAAGTGGGAGATTCGATCACCCCGACGCGGAAGCTTCGACTGCCCCGACGTGGGCGCTTCGACCACCGACTGCGGGAGCTTCGATCACCCCGACGGATGGTTCGACTGCCCCGACCACGGGAGAATATAGAGGAAGAAGATTGGACTTTTTTTGCCTTCCATCACAGTGAGGAATGTTAGGAATCCGCTGTGGTGGATGTTTATGTTAACTTTTATGTAGCTGTGTGTCTTGTTGCTTTTCTTTTCGTATGGCTGTATGGTAATTCGCATATCACTGTACCTTAATTGGTACATGAGACCTTTGGACCAGTGTGAACAGATGATTGATGGTCATCTTGTATTCGGCAGGCCAATGGGCCTGTTTCTATGCTGTATTTCAAAGCTAAACTAAATATACCATTTCCCTCTGAAGAAGGAATGGGCGACCCAAAACGTCACCCATTCTTTCTCTCCAAAGATGCTGCCTTTCCTGCTGAGTTACTCCAGCATTTTGTGTCGATCATTCTGTAAAAAATATTTCTCTTTGTTATTCCACACCATTTGACACATTTCTAATTATCATGTATTCTCTTGCATCGTTACAACTCTCCAAAAGCGTTACCTCACTCCACTCTGGCCTGAGTTTCATTTGCCACATTTTCCCCAAATAACAAGATCTATATTTTTGTGCAGTTTGGCGCTTTGCATCACACCATCAACCACGTGTCTAACTTTTACATCACATGCAAATTTATTTCTGAATTCCCCCTCATCAATATTTAATTTTAAATCATTAGTCGCAAGTGATTCTGAAATATTCAGAATATTGGGGGTGATGAAAATAAAAGGATAGCATTATTGATGGAAAAGTATATTAAAAGGCAAATATATAACCAGGGCTGTGATCAACGAAAATGTTAAAACTCATATAAACTGCATGGGCCACGGGTGTTGGGGAGCCGGGGTTGAAGCAGCAGCGGGAATAGTTGCGGGGAGCCGTGGCTGGCCAGTGTTTGCCGGGCTGGCGAGTGTTTGCTAAGCTGGCGTGTGTTTTCCGGGCTGGCGAGCCGCTCACTGCAGCTCCGGCCATGGAGCAGCTTCAGTGCAAGAGTCCCGGGTCATCGGTGGCGTCAGAAGCGTTGCACCGCTGCCGTGAGAGTCTCCGTGCCGATTCGGCAGAGACTCTCAAAGAGAGGGTGAGAGAGAAAGAGGGGAAGGATACAGGGGCAGAGAGAGATGGGGAGAGGGGGGTGAGAGGAGGGAGAGGGGAGGAGACAGAGGGGGAGAGACAGAGGGGGAGAGACAGAGGGGGAGAGACAGAGGGGGAGAGACAGAGGGGGAGCTGGGGGGCAGTGTTAGCTGTGAGGAGGATGCTAGGAGGCTGCAAGGTGACTTGGGTAGGCTGGGTGAGTGGGCAAATGCAAGGCAGATGCAGTATAATGTGGATAAATGTGAGGTTATCCACTTTGGTGGCAAAAACAGGAACGTAGACTATCTGAATGGTGGCCAATTAGGAAAAGGGGAGATGCAACGAGACCTGGGTGTCATGGTACACCAGTCATTGAAGGTAGGCATGCAGGTGCAGCAGGCAGTGAAAAAAGCGAATGGTATGTTAGCTTTCATAGCAAAAGGATTTGAGTATAAGAGCAGGGAGGTTCTACTGCAGGTTGTACAGGGTCTTGGTGAGACCACACCTGGAGTATTGCGTACAGTTTTGGTCTCCTAATCTGAGGAAAGACATTTTTGCCATAGAGGGAGTACAGAGAAGGTTCACCAGACTGATTCCTGGGATGTCAGGACTTTCATTTGAAGAAAGACTGGATAGATGCGGCTGGTACTCGCTAGAAATTAGAAGATTGAGGGGGGATCTTATAGAAACTTACAAAATTCTTAAGGGTTTGGACAGGCTAGATGCAGGAAGATTGTTGCCGATGTTGGGGAAGTCCAGAACAAAGGGTCACAGTTTAAGGATAAGGGGGAAATCTTTTAGGACCGAGATGAGAAAAACATTTTTCACACAGAGAGTGATGAATCTCTGGAATTCTCTGCCACAAAAGGTAGTTGAGGCCAGTTCATTGGCTATATTTAAGAGGGAGTTAGATGTTGCCCTTGTGGCTAAAGGTACAGGATACTAAGTTGGATGATCAGCCATGATCATATTGAATGGCAGTGCAGGCTCGAAGGGCCGAATGGCCTACTACTGCACCTATTTTCTACGTTTCTATGTTCTAGCGTTAAATTTGTCAGAAGGAATTGCAGATGCTGGTTTACAACAAAGATACAACATAAATTACTGGAGTAACTCAGCGGGATAGGCAGCATCTCTGCCTATCACTGATACATCTCTGTACAATACATCTTTGATATATAGGGCTCCTAGATATCAGTGACACCAAGTGCAGACTCGGTGATATTTTCGCTCAACACCTCCTCTCAGTCCGCCTAGGCCTACATAATTGCTGAACACTTTAGCTCCCCCTCCCATTCCCATACTGATCTTTCTGCCCTGGGCCTCCTCCACTGTCAGAGTGAGGCCCAATGCAAATTTTACTGATTGTATGCCTCGTTGTCACCTTCCCCTCAGCTAACATGTTCCCGATGTTGGGGGAGTCCAGAACCAGGGGCCACAGTTAAAGAATAAGGGATAGGCCATTTAGAACTGAGATGAGGAAAAACTTTTTCACACAGTTGTGAATTTGTGGAATTCTCTGCCTCAGAAGCAAGTGGAGGCCGATTCACTGGATGCATTCAAAAGAGAGTTAGATAGAGCTCTTAAGGCTGGAGGAATCAAGGGGTATGAGGAGAAGACAGGAATGGGGTACTGATTGTGGATGATCAGCCATGATCACATTGAATGGCAGTGCTGGCTTGAAGGACTGAATGGCCTACTCTTGCACCTATTGTCTATGTGTCTATGTATCTAACAATGAATCATTATACATTTGCCTTGACCATTGTCCCCTTTGATCTGTTGTTTTCACACCTTATCCTTTCATATCTCTATGTCTCCCTCTCTCCTGTCTCAGTCTGAAGAAGGGTCTCAACCCAAAACATCACCCATTCCTTCGCTCCAGAGATGCTGCCTTTCCCGCTGATTTACTCCAGCATTTTGTGTCTATCTTTAGCGTTAAACTCTTTTGCGCACCTACTTCCTGCAGTTCATCTATCAATTGATTTGGTATAGATTAGTTAGCCAATCTCATCACTTTAAAAATAGTTTTAGCAATATCTAGAATCTGAGTGAATGTGTTAAATTTCTAAATTCCAAACTTAAAGTTGGTCCAAAAGTTTGCAGCAGAAACAAGAGACAAAACTGCCATTTGCAGTCATTACTTTACAAAACTGGAAGCAGGTTTGGGGATTGCTCCATTAGCAATGTTGAAATCACAATAATGACGTCAGCATATCAACATGCCCCTTATATGCTGCACTAATGAGTGCAAAGAAGGAGAAGTCACTTGAACCAAGGTACATTTTAGTTATTTATAAAGTGGTTCTATTGAAATAAATAACAAGTTGACACCCATCAAGTCCAAGTATTGACAAACGCAAGTGGAAGTCTCCTCAAGAGAGACCATTAGATATTTGTGGAGACTTTCTTTCAAGGTCAATTTAAAAGACACCATAATTTCAAGCTGATTGCAAGTTCCAGGTCATAGAGTTAAATAACATACTGATTACTATGAGATTAAAGTCCCTCATTTTAGGTTAACTTTACCTGGATGCTTCTGATCCAATGTATAAAATTGTGAGAGAAATAGATCGGGTAGATGCACAGAGCCTCTTGCCCAGAGTAGGCAAATCGAGGACAAGAGGACAAAGGTTTAAGGTGAAGGAGAAAAGAATCGGATGGGTAACTTTTTCACACTAAGGGTGGTAGGTGTATGAAACAAGCTGCCAGAGGAGGTAGTTGAGGCAGGAACTATCACAGTATATAAGAAACAGTTAGACAGGTACATGGATAGGACAGGTTTGGAGAGACACGGGCCAAACGCGAGCAGGTGGGACTGGTATAGCTGGGACATGTTGGCCGGTGTGGGCAAGTTGGGCCATAGGGTCTGATTCCACACTGTATCACTCTATGACTAAGAAAAAGGCATATGCAACTGTACAATACCTGAAGAATTTCCTAGATTTGCATAAAGAAAGAAAGAATATTTTGGAATTGGTGTAAATATTTAACTTGCGAAAATGGTATCTCTGAAAATAATTGAGAAATTTGAAAACTCAGCTTTTCGTGGTTACTTATTTCTCATTGGTGCTTTCTGGGTGAATATGTAAATAATTTAATGTAACATTATCTTAAAATAATGAATGTTCATGCATGAACAGCTACATCATTTGTGGATCCATGGCACAAAGGGCACACTTTAGATAAAAAATTATGGTTGCCATGAAAGCTAAATACATTTAAAGAGTTGGCCATTTAATAAAAAATGACTACTGTGAAACTTTCCTGTATAGCTTACTCAATTTGAAATGTCTGTTTCATAAAATTAAGGAAATAAATATCAGCAGATTTTTAGGAGAGTATGTAACAAGTGAAGAATCTTAAATTTAATCTTAATTTAGACATCAAGCTTCAAACAAAAACAATCAATTCACTGATTTTGCAAGTGGACTGCAGTCAACATAAGAACAACTATCCAGGTACCCAACTATCCATGGCCCCAGCATAGTATTATCAATATTAAAACGCATTCAATTTTTCTACAATTTAGAGTTAGACGTTCATTCGGGAGGAAAAAAACATTCCAAAGACAATATTTAGAGTTAGGACGCCTTCATTCGGGAGGGAAAAAAAACATGTGTCCAAAGACCGCGGAGACGACGGAGAGTGTCCTGAGGTGTCTTTTGACATAGGTAGTGAGGGTTAACCAATACATTTACAAAAGACAGAATATCGTTAGTACTACTTTGCTAATCAGAAGGAAAAAGTCTTCCAACTGCTTGGGACTTTGGTGGTGCCAGATTAGCGGGTGTTCTGGACTATCAGCTGTTATTCTTTGTTTATACTCCAAAATGATTTCATTCATTTATTTTCTTAAATATGTTACACAGTGGAACAATACGTTTTCCAGCGATGTTTCAACAGATCAAGGGAACCAGGGCCCTCGCAAGCCAGATGCTAAACTATCAGGATATATGAATGGTTGCATAACAGAACATTCGAGATTTTTTCTGTAACTTAAACTGGATGAGACAGTGATGTGGTTTATTTTCTGAATGAGAAAAACCGGTAGAACATATTACTATTGATATGATATAAAGAATTAGAATAGATGAATAATTTCCCACCTTGATTTTCAACACACTCATGTTTTACTTTAACATGGTGTTGGATTATTAAATTAAGTGGAAGATTCAAATGGTTTAACGAGCTTAATAAATTGTATCCAAGTCATTTCAAATTATAAGAATCTGCAGGGTCATTATTATTTCATTGAAAACACCCACAAGTATATCCATATAAGCTACTCATAAATTGGCTAAAACAGCAAATGTCACCTTAATTATCTGTAGTTGTACACCTTCATCCGTCTGTGGGCCTTGAAAACAGCCACATATCGTTTCTATGATTCTATCAATTAATTTTTTGCCTGGTGTTGTACTATCTGGGGCATTACCGGTGAGATGGCCATAAGCAATTAGTTTCTACATAAAAAGAAAATAACAAGTTAGCAAAGGAAAAATAGTACTAATACCAGAGTTCTTTTTATTTAGTGTTTTATTCAAACCATCATTTAAATTTGAACAATCAGACATCATTTACCTTTGAAGTCTATCTGGAAAGGATAAATAATCTCAGAATGGCACCACGATGGAAATTCTCCATGCATTTTGTCTGAAATATCATTTGTAAACAAAAAGCTTGGAAACATATAAAAGGAAGACCATTTAATTCTTCCTTTCTTCC
Source organism: Leucoraja erinaceus (assembly GCF_028641065.1). NCBI lineage: Eukaryota > Metazoa > Chordata > Chondrichthyes > Rajiformes > Rajidae > Leucoraja > Leucoraja erinaceus. Next base: position 61,338,062 of record NC_073380.1, read on the forward strand.
CGATAAGAAAAAAAGCTGACCTTGGGTCTGACACACCCAGGACGCTCCCTCTTCTCCCCTCTCCCATTAGGCAAGATGTGTAGAAGTTTGAAAGTGCATACCTCCAGATTCAGGGACAGTTTCTTTTCAGCTGTTATCAGGCAACTGAACCATCCTATCATCAACTAGAGATCTACCAATGTACTGCATTGGAGACCCTTGAACTATCTTTAATTGGACTTTATACTGTGGATGACTTAATTGTAATCATGTATAGACTTTCCGCTGACTGTATAGAATGCAAAAAAAAAAAAAGCTTTTCACTGTAACCTCGAAACACGTGACAATAAACTAAACTATCAAGATTTGAAATATGTGGAGAGGAGAAAAATATTCTAAATTGCACCCTAATACTTCATGGAACTTCTCCAATATGTGGCTTTAATAGATCGAGCACCATGCAAAAATATATGAATCAGCTCACACAATACAGCAATACAAACTGTAATTTAAATTTCAACATTTTTAAATTGGTGAAAAATAACATTGTAAGCTTTAAGTATACAATATAAAGGTTACAGGAGATAGTGAGCAATGGAACTATGGAAAAAATGAATGCAAATTTTGAAAATAAAACATTGAAATGCAGGCAACCAATGCAGGTCAACAAAATGGATATGATGGTTGCGCATCATGAGTACAACTTACGACCTGGGCAGGAGTTTGCTGGAAACTCATGGTCAATTACGATGTCAAGACTTCACACATCATAATGCAGTGATCACATTATAGTATCGTCTACAATTAGATCATGGAGTTTATAATTTCCCCAAGCTTGAGAGCTCAAATCTTTCCACAAGTTTATACATATGTAAAATTAGAAATCTTGACAATTACTTAATTTCCAGCCTATTTCAGCAATCAAAATCCATCTTACCAACATTGTATATAGTCATAGAGGTATGCAGCATGAAAACAGGCCCTTTGGCCCAAAATATCCATGCCAACCAAGACGATCAACCAAGCAAGTCTCATTTGTCCACACCTGGCCATGTTCCTAAGAAACCTCTTACCTGTTAAGCTTTCTGGGCTATAATTCTTAGGTTTTTCTTTGCAGGTTTTCTTAAATAGAGTCACAACATGAGCAACCCTCCAATTATCTGGAACATCACCCCTGTTTAATGATGATTCAATACATCTCAGATTGGGCCCCTGTAATTTATCTAGCTTATCTAGTGTCCTTAAATACCAGATAAGACCCAGATTTATCTACCTTCAAACGCTTGAGGATGTCTCCCACTCCTTGACGGTAATACGGATTGTCCAAAAGATGTCTCCATTAACTATCATAAGATCCCTGGTCTTCAAGTCTTTATCACCAGTAACAACAGAGAAGAAATATTCATTGATCTTGCCCATCTCTTGCTGCTCTACTTATAGCTGACACTTTGATTTCTGTGGGGCCCTATTCCCTTTCTAGTTAACTTTTTTCCCTTAATGTACTTATAAAATCGGATTCTTCTTAATCTTACCTGCCAGAGGTTTTTCAAAGGTTTGCCATCTTGATTTCCTTCTGAAGTACATTCCTTAATCCACTATATGCCTTTAGGGCCGTATTTGATGCCGGATGCCACTACCCAGACCTCCTCCTTTTTCCTGACCAGAAACTCAATTTCTCTCGCCATTCATGGTTCTTACCCCTTCCTGCCTTGGACATCACTCTCATAAGAACATGCATACCTTGAACTGTCACTACCATAATCTTAAAACCATCCCACTTTCCCAAAATCCCTTTGCCTGCAAACAACCTATTCCAAACAACTTTTGCAGGTTCCTGTCCAATACCATAAAAGTTGGCCATGTCCCAATTATTGCTTTAACTTGTGGAATAGCCCTTTCCTATCCTTAACTATTTTAAAGCTAATAGAACATTGATCGCTGCTATCAAAGTGCTCATCTATTGACACTTGCATATAGCTATTCACATTGAGTTCATCCACCTTACCTGTCAGGTCATCAGCACTGAAATAAACGCAATGTAATCCAACCGTCTTTCCTCCCACCCACCCTGTTGTGCTCCTGCCTACTGAACTTGCTGTCAATGTATTCAGTACCGACTTCCAGTCTTCCGCCTGCCTCAGTGCTGCATTGAACCCTGTCTCCTACCAATCTAGCTTAAACACTCCTGAGTAGCATGAGCAAATCTGCTCGTCAGGATATGCACCCACCTCCTGTTCAGGTGCAACCCATCATCCTTGTATAGTTCACCTTTGCCCCAGAAGAAATACAAATGGTCCAAAATTCTGAATCCCTGACCCCTGCACCAACTCCTCAGCCATGTATTCATCTCACCTGTCTTCTCTATTCCTACCTTCACTAGCATGCGGCACCAGGAGTAACCACAAATTATTACCCTTGCGGTCTTGTGTTATTTGCGCCAATGTGCATAATGACTTCAGGCTGCTTGCCCTCTCCCTTAGTAATTCATTCCTGATTTTTGTAAAGTTTTTCTGCTTCCTTTAAAAGTCAACATCCTTTCCAAAAAACTTAAGATATATACAATTTTCTTTATGAATACATTATAATGAAAATGTGTAATTGTCTTACTTTTATATAGTTTAAATTATCAAACCCAAGGATTCCATTATATTTTCTAGCAGCCTTGTAAATTAATCTGAAGCTTCAAAGATTTCTTTCATCAGCAATTCCAGGACTATTAGCTAAAGTTATTAGCTAGAGTGAAGTGGTTGACTGCAGGATGAACGGTTCAGTTCATTTCGAATTGCAACATTGAATTGCTTCTCATTTTATTCTGCCATAATATCACTTCAAGCATCAGTGTTAAATTTTAACTGCCTTTTATATGTTTATTTCACCTGCCTGTCTTCCTTAAACCTGTTTCTATTTTCCTCAATGTTTATGCTAATTCTGAGTTCATGGAGCTTTGAAATTATAGGGTGTACCCAAAATCCAAGACAATAACATGAATCAAAAAGAGTGGTGGCCTTAATTTGTGTTGCTAAGAGAAAAAAAGAGTAATGGTGATTCATCCTGTTTAAAATATGAATTTAATTAATCGCAAGTTTACTTGCACTGTTAAACAATAGAATACCAAACATTTACATTTTCAAATTAACTGTTTAAAGATTGTTAACTCCTTTAATTGTGATTTACTTCACTGTACTTTAAAAAATAATGGGTTCATTAATGTGATATACCTTGAACGTTGACAAGTTGACAGCCAGTTAAATAAAATGGGGAGCAGCTTCACTGCAAGTCAAAGATTGTTTTCCTGGTAATTTTGTGGGCTGAGCTTGTTCTTTCTGTTCCCACCACTTTTCCTAACTTTCCTGCCTCAATATCCCACAACCACCAACACCACGAAGATCCACAGAAACCTATGTGCAAACAATCCTTTGGTCAGCAAAGAATCTGGTTGTTAATTTGTAATGTAACTATAATTGACTGCTGTTGTCCTGGTATCAAAGCAAATTTCAGATTAGACTGAAAAGCAAGTGTTCACCCATAATTTTCCAAATTCAAATTACATTCAGTTTTAGTTTTGGCTGTAAAATATCACAATTGAGGTTATGTAGCAATTATTAGAATGGTCTCCCTTTGTTTTGAAAAGAGGTGGAACATTTACAATATTATATTACTCGGGCTCTAGATCAAAATGAGATTGGAAGATTCACAACCTCTGCAGTTTTCATCAGATATTACTGAAGAAAAGAATAATTTATTTTTTGTGCACCAACGGGTATTTCAGCTTTGAAATATGTCCATTCTTAAGTGCCATAGCTAAACTTGTAAGAAAGTTAAATTTGAATGTGTACATACGTTTGCATATATATATCTACATCAGGAATTGAAGATAAGAATTCTGCAACATTGACAAAGAGCAAGACTACTGTATCACACCAAGGCATGATACTTTAGGAAGGACAAAGCTTTGGGAAGATACCATGATCTTCGATTGCAGGCTAAACCTATTAAGGTACCACAAATAATGCAGTAACAGCTTCCACTTTTACAAAGGTTGTCAACCAATAGATTGAGAAAATTGGCAAAACTTACAGTGGGCATGAAAACTTTTGAAAACACAGCAAAATGGGACAGTTAACCAAGTTACTACAAATCAATATAAATTCTATTAAACTAATAACTGATTTTAAATCGTTAGTTATATCATTCTTGGAATTTTTATTATGATTGGAAATGCATTTTTCAAAGATTAAAGATGATTCATAAATAAATTTGGAGACTTGAAACAGGCTAAAAATGTTGAGCTGCAGAGATGAAGGGAAATGGAAATAATTAGATAGTGTTTTCAGAAAGGACATAATGGATTGAATGCAGTCAGTCCTGAGTTGCATGATTCTGAAAGTCACAAATTTAAATGGGGAAGGATAATGAAGGTAGCTACAGGAAATATAATGGATGGTAACAGGACATATAATGAATGATAAAAGACATGTAGGACCATAGTATGTTATGGCTTGGTGACCAAGTCTGAAAGATCTTGTTGCAACATTTAAATTCTTTCTCTGATGAGATCAAAGAATTAATCATAATTCCTGGTCATAAACCCCAAACCTACACTGCGAAGTACTGTGATTCACAAAGTCAGTAATTTTTATTAGACGATAATGAAACAGATCGAACTGAGCTAGACGGCTTCAAATATTGACACTATTAAACAAAATCTTACATTTAAAAATTCATTATATCTTCCTTCTGCAATTCATTAAAAAAAAAGAAAATGATTGTTTACATTTAACTTGTAATGTAGTATAAAGTAATACAAACCTGCAGGCAGTCAAGAGATGTGCTGACTATGCGGGGACATTTCGACTGGCATGCCAACTCAAAAGGGAGAAAATATTTGTCTGCTTCAATAAAGTTTGCCTTTGATTTGACTGGGGGCAAGGTCCCAGAGATAGCTTTGCCTTCTGCATGGGGAGGACTAAATAAAACAGAATAAATATTATTAATTTTTAACATCGGTTTCTTTATATAGGACAATAATTACAGATACTAGTTTTTCAGTGACTAAATTGTGGAATTCTTCTAAATGAAAATGCTTTGCCAGGAGTTATTTAAGGGGAAACAAAATAATGTTTTCACTCAATATCATTCTTTTCCAATTGCTTCCCATGCTAAAACCTGAAAGAATATGTTCTAAAACAATACTGCATTTTAACTATTTTAAAAGCTACTGTACGATCAGTTATTGCAGCAAATCTTATTTACTATGATTAATGATTACATTTAGTCTAAATATAACATTGTAACAGCAATTGTTAAACAAAAACTTGTCAAACAGAAACAATGCAATAAAACATGCAGCAATGTAAATGATTGGTATGACTGACTATCTTGCACATAATTTAAAATTAATCTTCAAAGTTATTGGAAGCATAGTTTGTACATTAACATTCATATTGTAATAAAAGGAACTGCAGATGCTGGTTTATACCAACGATAGACACAAAATGCTGGAGAACACAGCGGGTCACGCAATATCTCTGGACAAAATTGAGAGGCGACGAACTGCATGGGCAGAAATCCTGGGGAGGGGCGTGCTCCCCCCCCACCACCATGTTTTAAGAGGTGGGGGACAATCCCCCCCCATGTTTTGTGAAACTTGTTGCAGCAAAACCGCCTTGGAATTTTACATTTTTAAAAAGCTCTTGGGTTTAATGAGTGCTGCAGAACGATTGGAGTCGTTTATCACTTGATTCCTCTGAGACGAAAACGATTTGTTAACTGCCACTGTTAGCGCTTGTTAACTGCCAGTAGTTAACATCATATTAACATTGTTATACAATGTTTCACCAATACATCGATATGCATTCCTCAGTAAATATAAGTGTGTTTTGACCTTCAAGTATTACTGACGTCACGTTCCTTTGAATAAAATTCACGGGAGAATTTCTTAAAACTGTCTGATGCAGATACAATTACCATTTGGTCTTTGGATATATTGGCGGATGTCATGGGAAAGATTTAAATGAGTATCGGATGGTCATTAAGGGCTCCGGACCGCAAGCATGGGCTTCCTGGTGTGCAGGTACAGTCCCTCATTCACCCACGTTATTTAGTAATTTTTAGGCAAGTTATATGAAATTAAAAAATGTAAGTATGTTTATTTTTGTTAGTTTATCAAAAGTTTCTTTATGTATGTTTTTGTTAGCTTGTGAAAAGTTTGTGTGTTGTTTTCTCTCTCTCCCTCTCTCTCTTGCTCTCTCCCAGTCCAAGGTTAGTTCTTCTGTTTGCCTTTATTTGCTTCAGTTTTATTTAGTGTTATTGATCACGTCGTAGCTTTTGAAAGATTTAAACGGGTATCAGACGGCTCTGTGACCGGAGCCCTCAAGGGGGGAGGAGTGGGAGGAGATGAATTTGTTAGTTGTCATACACACTTGTCATTGGGCTGCCAGGAAATTGTATCCCCCCATGTTTTAAAAGCGATTTCCGCCTATGCGATGAAGGATTCCAAATCATTCACCTATCCATTTTCTCCTGAGATGCTGCCTGACCCGTTGAATTACTCCAGCATTTTGTGTCTAATATTTATGTTCTGCTTGACATAACACTCTGCCCTGCATAGTATATAAATACATTGCGCACATTTTGTTGGTTGAAAGAGATGCGTCTTGCAGAAAGAATACGATGCAAAGCATTATTTTAAAACTTTTTAATATGGCATTGCAAGTTGTGATTTTTTTTGGATCCATTTTTATTAACATGGACAATAGAAAGTAATTTTAAAAGCTTTTCGAAAACATTCCATGGGTCCCAATTGAAGTATCATGGATAATTATGGGTACAACCCTTGAGGAAAAATACGGTCCTTAAAGTAGTATTATACACATGCTTCATTCACATCATGGTCATATAGGACACTGTGAACAGAAAAAGAAAAGGGGAGGTTGTCCAAAGCAGACAGTACTTCATGAGGTCTGAAAAGAGTAAACAATGAGCAAATGAATGTTTCTAGCAAATGAAGCACTGACAAAGACCCAAATTTGATATGAGGAAAAATGTGTTTAGTTCATTGTAATGATCTGGAAGATGCTTCTCGAAAGGGTGGTGAAAGAATGTTCAACAATATCTTTCACGAAGTAACACGTTACTCGGCCATCCACTTACTTGTGCCTGCTCCACCATTCTAAACAGTAATCCCTAGGTTCTTCACCACAACAACATTTTCCTCTGATAATACCATATCCTTTGATTTCCTTAATATTGAAAGATCTACTAACATCTGCCTTGAATAAACACAGTGACTGCGCTTCCTGAGCTATCTTGGGAGTTGAGTTACCACCCCCTGGATGCAAAAATGTATTTGCTTCTGCCCTGAATGAATAACCACTTGTTTTAAAGTCTATGACTGCTGGTTCTAGAAATCACAGCTATAGGAAGCATAACTTCCTGTTAATCCGGTAGGCGGCGCGGCTCTGGCCAGCAGCGGCCTCTGCAGTCTGTCCGCGTTTTTATTATTTTCTGTCTGTGTTTTAATGTAGTTTTTGTTATTTTTTGTTGGGGTGTGTGTGTGGGGGGGTGGGGGTGGGGTGGGAAACTTTTTAAATCTCTCCCTGCACTGGAGACCCGACCTTTTTCTCGTCGGGTTCCGTTGTCGTTGAGGCCGCAACGAGGAGCGGCCTCCAACAGGAAGAAGCCGGGGACTCAGGTGCCGACTCACCGTTGCCGTCGCGGAGCTGGCCGAGACCGGAGCGGTGGAGGAACGCTGCTGCTGCTGCTGCTGCTGCTGCCGATGCCGCTGCTGAGTCGGGGGCTGCTGCTGCGGGTCTGCGGACAGCGGCGCCGGGAGCCCGCGGCTCCCTGGAGAGAGACCGCTTTTCGGGGCTCCTGCAACGGAGAATTCTCCCGCCCGTGTTGCGGGGTGAAGAGCTACTGGAGCGGGGCCTCACTACACCGCCCCGCGCGGCTGGAATGGCCGCGGGTACTTGCGAGCGCACACCGGGGGCTCTAACACCAAGACCCGGTGTGCGACCTCGCACCACCCGGCGTGGCTTCAATGGCCGCGGGACAATCGCCATCGCCAGCCGGGGGCTTTGACTTTGACTCTGACATCGGGGGGGGGGGGAGAGTGCAGTGGAGAGATAAGTTTTTTTTGGCCTTCCATCACAGCTATGTGATGGATGTTTATGTAAAATTGTAATTATGTTGTGTCTGGGTCTATTTGTGTGTAATGTATGGCTGCAGAAACGGCATTTCGTTTGGACCTCTAGGGGTCCAAATGACAATTAAATTGACTCTTGACTATTGACTCTTGAACTTCCCATCTATCTTGAAGGGTCCTGACCCAAAAGATCTCTCCATTTTCCCCATGGATGTTGCCTGACCTGCTGAGTTACTCGAGCATTTTTTTGTGGAGTAAATTTCAGTGGTAATTGTCCTTTTTAGTCACAGCATCAGTCAAACGTAATTGGGCAGAGCATGGCACTCTCTTTACATTTTACCAGCTGCAGTCACTCACCAATGTTTTTCTGGCTCCAAGATATCTAAGACCGTAACTTCTGCATTAGCCTAAAAGAAGACTTATTGCATCCATAGGTAGTTTGTTAACCGCTTTTGACTCCTCCTGCATCATGCAATTTTTTTCTGTGTAGGAAAGAACTGCAGATGCTTGTTTAAATCGAAGGTAGACACAAAATGCTGGAGTAACTCAGCGGGACAGGAAACATCGCTGGAGAGAGGAATAGGTGACATTTCGGGTCGAGACCCTTCTTCAGACTGATTCTATATTGTAAAATGTTTCCTCAGCACTAAAGCAGTTGTCTTCCAATACTTGCCACTCTGGATCAGGCACATCAAAGTATTAGCCAAGAAAGCACACCAAGCAGCCCTACCAACTTCTACAGATGCACCATAGAAAGCATCTTTTTGGGATGCATCACAACGTGGTTTGGGAACAACTCCATCCAAGAGGTACAGATGTTTGAAAACGTTTACCTCCAATTTCATGAACAGCTGTTATCAGGCAACTGAACTGTCTTCTCATCAGCTACATTGCGGTTCTGAGATCATAGTAGACCTTTAAACTATCTTTAATTGGACTTCATTATTATATCTCGCATTAAATGTTGTACCCTTTATCTGTGCACTGTGAATGGCTTGATTGTATTCATGGATAGTAGTTTTGTGGACTGGATAGCATGCAAGCAAAAGTTGTTCACTGTACCTCAGTACACATGACAATAAGAAACTAAACTAAATTGTTTAAGCACCATTATATTGCTCTCATTTAAATTACAGAAATTTGCAATTGAGGTTAAAATATTAATAATTTACAGCATAAATCCAGCAATCAATAAACTGCAGTAAAATAAGGTTGTCTAAATCCGTTGTTCGGCTGTTGAAAATATAAGTGTTCCACGACTTACAGAATAGGTGATTTGTGTAAACTCGCACAAAGTAAACAATTCACAATAGGCGCTCAGGTTTTCTAAATGACCTGTATTATAGCAACATAGAAAATAAGTGCAGGAGGAGGCCATTCGGCCATTTGAGCCAGCACCGTCATTCATTGTGATCATGGCTGATCGTCCCCAATCAATAACCAGCGCCTGCCTTCTCCCCATATCCCTTGATTCCACTAGCCCCTAGAGCTCTATCTAACTCTCTCTTAAATCCATCCAGTAATTTGGCCTCCACTGTCCTCTGTGGCAGGGAATTCCACAAATTCACCACTCTCTGGGTGAAAAAGTTTTTTCTCAACTCAGTCTTAAATGGCCTCCCCTTTATTCTAAGACTGTGACCCTTAGTTCTGGACTCGCCCAACATTGCGAACATTTTTCCTGCATCTAGCTTGTCCAGTCCTTTTATAATTTTATATGTTTCTATAAGATTCCCCCTCATCCTCCTAAACTCCAGTGAATACAAGCCTAGTCTTTTCAATCTTTCCTCATATGACAGTCCCGCCATCCCAGGGATCATTCTTGTGAACCTACGCTGCACTGCCTCAATCACAAGGATGTCCTTCCTCAAATTAGGAGACCAAAACTGTACACAATACTCCAGATGTGGTCTCACCAGAGCTCTATACAACTGCAGAAGAACCTCTCTACTATATACTCTCTACTATAACAACAGGATGATGGCGAGGACGTCCTGTTGGCTTCATATTACAAAGGAGGCAGTGGAGAGCAATCTGACCAAATTAACATCTCCCACAGGTGCACCAGCACCAATAAAAAGATTTTACATTCTCAGTCTCTTCCCAGATTCCCTATTTTGAGCACAGTTATTTCCTGAGCTGGAGAGGTTGTTACGCTTTCTCTTCAAAGAGACTTACATCTATTGTGCTTTTTGTGCCCACCTGGAAATCCCTTAAATGACAAAGCTCAGAAGAATTTCAGCGGCATATGGTGGCCAGTTCATTGAAACCTGTAATGCATGTTTAGAGCCTAGGTTGTTGAGGATGTTAGGCATATCAGTTTCAGGTTCCTCACACAGGTTATTTTGCCAAGAGATGTAAAGGATTTTGCAAAGATAGCTCTGGTGGTCCTATTTCGGTGCTTTGGGGTACCTGCTATACTATGTCTGCATCTTCAAAGCGTACAAGCAGACTGTGACAACTCTGCATTGTAGGCCATTGTAGGTACTGTGTTTGAGTCTTGAATTTCAGTTTTCTTCAGTCAGCCATGGCTAAAGTCTCTACTTGGCACAATAGCCGTTTTGGTGGTTCATCACTGGTGTATCCCCTCATAATATGGACGTGATCCATATTTTCCAAGATCGTCATGGATTCTGATTGTTAGGGTGGCAGGAGAGAGATTTGTGTTGTAGTAGAGGCAGGTTGGTAGAGGACCTTTGTCCATGTATAGGTATATAGAATAAGTACCAGTTTCATTAATGCTTCAGTGAAAGAATTAGTGATGACGAAGCTTATCTACTCCTAAGCTATACACATGCAAGTGCCCTTCAAGAATGCTAAATTGATGAATAAATTTAGAGTTACCTTGGTTTTGAAGAGGAGGAAATAAAGCTTGAACTGTTTGTCCTGTGGATTAAATCCACACCAGTCGGGATATTATTGGAGATGCGGTATAGTACTTCAGTATCTGAAACTCACCCCACATGTTCAGCAGCGTAGAGTAGGGCAATGTAATGGAGAAGAAAATTGCCAGACCAAAACAGATGGCGGTGGAGAGTGATAACATATTACTCGACAACTCGCACGAACGATAAAGGTAGGACGAGGAAGGAGGTTCTGCACCACGAGTTTACGGAATTGGGTAGAAAATTCAAAAGCAGGACCTGAAGGGTAGTGATCCAGTACCTCATGCTACTGTAGGTAGGAACAGGAAGATAGGGGAAATGAATGTGTGGATGAGGAGTTTGTGCAGGGGGCAGGGATTTATATTTCTGGATCATTGGGATCTCTTCTGGGGCAGGGGTGACCTGTGTAAAAGGGATGGGTAGACCCTTAACTGGAGGGGGACCAACATCCTAGCGGGCAGGTTTACTAATACTACACGGGAGGGTTTAAACTAGATTGGCAGGGGGGTGGGATCTCATACAGGGCAGAGGCAGTGAGAGACCAGAAGTTGGTACGGAGGGTGTTGTGAGAAAGGTAATGGACAGAAAAGGCAGGTGAAAGGTAGAGTGCGAGGAAGGAGGGTTGGTTTAAACTGCACGTAGTTTAATGCAAGGGGCCTGACGGGTAAGGCTGGTGAGCTTAAGGCATGGATAGGTGCGAGCAACTGGAACGTTGTAGCCATGACTGAAACCTGGTTGAGGGAGGGGCAGGACCGGCAGCTCAATGTTCCAGGGTACAGGATCTTTAGGAGAGAAAGGGGTGAGGGAAAAAGAGGGGGGGGGTGTTGCATTGTTGGTGAGGAGGATGTCACAGCAGTGATCAGAGGTAACATTATGGATGGTTCGTCTAGTGAGGCTATATGGGTGGAGCTGAGGAACAAAAAAGGGATGATTACCTTGATGAGGGTGTACTACAGACCCCCGAATAGTCAACGGGAATTAGAAGACCAAATATGCCCGGAGATTGCAGACAGCTGCAGGTCAAATAAGGTTGTTAAGTAAACTAAAAAAGGTCATCACAAAAGCAAAAAGGGGCCAGGAAACAGCTCTGGTGGGTAGCATTAAGGAGAATCCCAGAATATTTTATAAATACATAAGGGGGGAAAAGGGTAACTAGAGAGAGAATGGGACCTCTCAGGAATCAACGCGGTCACCTGTGGAGCCACAGGAGATGGGCAAGGTCCTCAATGAGTATTTCTCCTCTGTATTTACCGAGGTGAAAAAGACTGTAGGACGGAGGAACTTGGGGCAGTTAATGGAAGTGTCGAGAGCAGTGAGTTTTACCGTCGAAGAAGTACTGAAGGTACTGTCGTGTTTGAAGGTAGACAAATCTCCACGGCCTGATCAGGTATATCCGAGGATATTGAGGGAAACTATAGAGGAATTTGCAGGAGCCCTGGCTGAAATTTACAAGTCATCCTTAAATACAGGAGAGGTGCCGGAAGACTGGAGGGTGGCAAATGTTGTGCCTCTTTTCAAGAAGGGCTGCAGGGATAATGTTGGGAACTATAGGTTGGTGAGCTTAATATCTGTAGTTGGAAAGTTACTAGAGAGTATTCTGAGTGATAGGTTATACAGGCATTTGGATGGGCAAGGGCCGAATAGGGATAGTCAGCATGATTTTGTAAATGGAAGGTCGTGTCTCACATATCTGATTGATTTTTTTGAAGACGTGACCAAAAAGGTCGATGAGGGCAGAGCTGTAGATGCTGTGTTCATGAATTTCAGTAAGGCATTCGACAAGTTCCACACGGTAGGTTGCTCTGGAAGGTTAGATCTCATGGGATCCAAGGACAGATAGCTGAATGGATAGCAAATTGGCTCCATGGAAGGAAGCAGAGGGTGATGGTGGAAGGTTGCTCCACGGACTGGATGCTTTTTTATTAGTGCTGCGCCTCAGGGTTCGGTGCTGGGCCCATTACTGTTTGTCATCTACATCAATGATTTAGTTGAGAATATACAGGGCTAGATTAGCAAGTTTGCTGATGATACAAAAGTGAGTGGCTTTGCAGACAGTGAAGATGGTTTTGAAAGATTGTAGCAGGGTCTGGATCGATTGGCCAGGTTGCCTGTGGAATGGTTGTTGAAATTTAATACAGTGAAATGTAAGGTGTTACATTTTGGGACGTCTACCAAGGGCAGGAACTACACAGTAAATGGTAGGCCTCTGGGTAGTGTTGTAGAGCAGAGGGATCTAGGAGTACAAATGCATGGTTCCATGAAGGTTGAGTCGCAGATGGATAAGGTGGTCAAAAAGGCTTTTGGCACTTTGGCCTTCATCAGTTAGAGTATTAAGTATAGAAGTTGGGAGGTCATGTTGGTGAGACCGCATTTAGAATATTGTGTTCAGTTCTGGGCACCATGTTATAGGAAAAATATTGTCAAGCTTGAAAGGTTTCAGAAAAGATTTACGAGGATTTTCCAGGACTAGAGGGTGTGAGCTATAGGGAGAGGTTGAGTGGGCTGAGTCTATATTCTATGGAGTGCAGGAGGATAAGGTGTGATCTTATAGAGGTGTACAAAATCATGAGAGGAATAGATCGGGTAGATGCACAGAGTCTCTTGCCCAGAATAGGAGAATCGAGGACCAGAGGACATAGGTTCAAGTGAAGGGAAAAGATTTAATAGGAATCTGAGGCGTATTCCATTGTTTAAGAAACAGTTGGACAACTACAGGATAGGACAGGTTTGGAGGGATATGAACCAAGAGCAGGTAAGTGGGACTCATGTAACGGGCACATTGTTTGCCGGTGTGGGCAATTTGGGCCAAAGGGCCTGATTCCACTCTCTATGACTATCTCGAGTATATAGAATCACAGCTATCTAGACTATACTTCTTCAATCATGTCTCCTGCAAAAACTCTATCCACTACTACCAATTGCTTCATCTGCACCGCATCGGCAGCCAAGATGTGTTCTATACCAGGACATCCGATGTGTCCCCATTCTTTAAAGAATCGGGTTTCCCCTCTTCCATCATAGATGAGGCTCTCACATGGGACTCCTTGGTATCCCGCAGCTCCGCTCCTGCTCCCCCTCCCCCAGTCACAATAGAGCCAGTTCCCCTCATCCTCATCTTTCACCCCATCAGCCGTCGCCTACAGCGCATAATCCTCCGATATTTTCACCGCCTCCAATGGGATCCCACCACTAGCCGCATCTTCCCATCTGCACCCCTTTCTGCTTTCCATAGAGGCCATTCCCTCTGCAAATTCCTCATCTTTTCCCACCCAAGTTAAATCATCTTGTTCAGCCATGATCACAATGAATGGCTCAAAGCGTCAAATGGCCTCCTCCTGCACCTATTTTCTATGTTTCTATATTTTCTATGTTTAACCCAAACCTCCCCCTCCCCAGGTGCTTTCCCCTGCAGGAGATTCCCCTGTCCCTCTACCCCTTCCCTTGACTCCATCCAAGGACCTCGACAGACCTTTCTGGTGAAGCAGTGGTTCACTTGCACCTCCTCCAACCTGATCTACTGCATCTGCTATTCTACGTGTGGACTCGTATATATCGGCGAGACTAAGCACAGAATGGACAATCATTTTGCTGAGCACCTTCGCTCAGTCCGGCTGGGCCTACGTGATCACCCGGTTGCTCAACCCTTTAACTACCCTTCTCATTCCCATACTGAGTTTTCTGTCCTGGGCCTCCTCCACTGTCAGAGTAAGGCCAAACACACATTGGAGGAACAGCGTCTCATATTTTGCTTGGGGAGCTTACAACCAAGTGGTATGAATATTGATTTTTCGAACTTCAAGTAGCCCTTGCTTTCCCTCTCTCTCCGTCCCTTCTCCACACTAGTTCTCCTACTAGTTTCACTGTCCTCCTGTTTGTATACCTCATTGTCATCATCCCCTCATCCCACAATGAACCTTTGCACATTTGCTTGATCATTGTCTGCTTTGTCTGAGGAAGGGTCTCGACCCAAAACGTCGCCCATTCCTTCTATCCATAGATGCTGCCTCACCTGCTGAGTTACTCCAACATTTTGTGTCTGCTTTGATCTGTTCTTTTCACATCAGAGCAACAATATCCCCGAGATAGTAAAATCCAGGTATTTACAATAATGTAAATAGATTTATCACCTCAGTCCTAGATGGCTAGCCCCTTATCATGGCACTATGCCCACCAGCTAAGAGTGATATCCTCTCAGAATCTGTTGTGCTGTTTCCCCTCAGAAGATTTTGTCTCAATTATATCACCCATCAGTTTTCCGAACAAGTACAGCTCAAACCTGTAGGATCTCTCTTCGTCCATAAATGAATCAAATGGATTCTGGTTGCATTGGATTACATACCGAGATCAAAACTACCAACCCCAGAACAACATTGGTACAACTAAATATTTCAAAAAGGCAGCAAAAGTATGTTTGCTGATATATAAATAGGCAGGATATAAATTATAAAGGGAACATTAGGAGGCAATAAAAGGGATATTGATTGGTTAAATAAGTGAGCAATGATCTGGCAAATTATAATGTAAGAAAATATAAAATTGTCTACTTTGTCAGTAAAAATATAAACTTATGTTATCTCAACCTTGAGAGACAGCAGGGCTTGAGATGTAGAGGGATCGAATGCTTCAATTACAAAAGGCAAGTATACAAATGGCAATTAGGAGAATTAAATGGGTGTTATTGTTTATTTCTAAGGGAACTGAGTATTTCTCAAGAACGTGATACCCAAAACAAAATCCCATTAAAATCCTTTAGTTCCAGCTTTCATCAACTGTTATCCTCGAAAACAGCGTGGCAAAACAATTTTTCGTTATTATCAACGGCAGCAAATCATCTAAAATAACAAGTAATAACATACCACATCTTGCACAAACCCCATTCTATAAATAAATTGAAAGAATTAAAAGCCACAAAATTTAACATTTACAGGAAAAAATCCAACAGTAACGATTCAACCTGCCCTTTTTTTAAATATAGAATGACAATCTGGAATCAAATCTACGGAGACTCTGAAATAATTAAAGAACAAAAGCTTACCTTTGCTTTTCTGTTTCTGACTTTATTTCCTCTGTGAAAGGAAAAATAATACAAATTCAGTAAATATCAATATTTTACAGGATAAATTCAGCGACCAATATGTCAAAGAAACAGAAATTTGGTGAGTCCAAAACAATATTTTGACGATACCAAAAATCGTAAATGACAGCGCAAACTACTAGCAGGAAGATAAAAATGTTTAAATAAGGAATCGCCTTCATGTACCCCAATTGAGAAGTGATGTTTTTTGGTAACAATAACCTGGTCAAGAATGAGCTATGTTACATGTTGGCTGTGATGACAGTATAAGCAACAACATCACCAACAACAATCTCTCATAAAGTGACCATGAATAAACCAAGCAGCGGAGCAGGAGATTTGAAAAGGCCACAGGAAGACGTTTTGGTGACAAGGTAAACTATTCGCTTTCACTCATGTTCCCCAACTTATTTTGAGGTTGTGATCTTTTAATAAAGATAAAGGGGGCTTTTTCTCGTTGGCTGCTAGTGACTAGCGAGTTCCGCAGGGCTCTGTGCTGGGGCCGTTGTTCTTCACATTGTACATTACTGATTTGCATGAGTGGATTGAAGGCTCTGTGACCAAGTTTGCAGATTATATGAAAATAGGTGGAGGGGCAGGTAGTGTAGAAAAAGCAGGGACTCTGCAGAAGGATTTGGATAGGCCGGGAGAGTGGGCAGAGAAGTGGCAGATGGAATATGGTGCAGCAAAGTGTGGTCATGCATTTTGGCAGTAAGAGTAAGGTGTAGATTATTTTCTAAATGGGGAGAGAATCCAGAAATCAGAGGTGCATATGGACTTGGGAGTGCTGGTGCAGGATTCCCAAAATGTTAAACACAGTGCTAGCATTTATTTCGAGAGGGCTTGTATACAAAAACAGGGATGTAATGCTGAGGCTCCATAAGGTGCTAGTCAGGCCACATTTGGAATATTGGGCACCATATCCGAGGATGGATATGCTGGGTCTGGAGAGGGTCCAGAGGAGATTTACAAGAATGATCCCAGGAATTAGTAGGTTAACATATGATGAGCCTTTGACGGTACTGTGCCTGTACTCGATGGAGTTTAGAAAAATGAGGGGGGGGATCTCATTGAAACTTACAGAATAGTGAAAGGCTCGGATAAAGTGGATGTGGAGAGGATATTTCCACAAGTGGGAGAGACTAGGACTAGAGGTCATAGCCTCAGAATTAAAAGACGTTCTTTTAGGAAGGAGATGAGGGGAAAATTTCATTGGTCAGAGGATGGTGAGTCTGTGAAATTATTTGCCACAGAAGGCTGTGGAGGCCGTCAGTGGATATATTCAAGGAAGAGATAGATAGATTCTTGGTTAGTACATGTGCAGAGGTTATGGGGAGAAGGCAGGAGAATGGGGTTAGGAGAGAGAGAGAGAGAGATAGATCAGCCATAATTGAATTGCAGAGTAGACTTGATGGGCTGAATGGCCTAATTCTGCTCTTATCATTTATGATCTTATGATCTCCAATTTTACATCTTAAAGGCTAGGGAGCTAAATATTTTCAAAAGGTATGAATGCCAATTCAAGATTATAACAAGATCAGCCATGATAATATTGAAAGGTGGAGCAGGCTGTAGGGGGCAAGTGGTCCACAATAACATGTTATTTCTTGGCCATGTAAAACATTCTTCCCATATCCTCTGTGCTCAAATGTCTGCGGGTGTACAGTAAAGAACATACTGACTGGTAGCATCATGGTCTGGTTTGGCTACTCAAACATCCAGGAACAAAGGGGACCAAAGAAAGTGGTGGACATTTCCCAGTTCAATACAGATACTGACCTCCCCATCATCAAAGATATCTTTAGGAGGTGATGTGTCATAAACATATCTAATATCAACAAAGACAAATACTTTCCCAAACACACTCCTATTTTGCTACTACCATCAGAAGGAAAGTACAAGAGCCTCCAGGGTGAAGAACTGATTCTTCCCAGCGACCATCAGGTTCTTGAACATTGCACAACACTAACCAGTATTGCAGCAACTATGATGTTCTGTGGCCAGTGTCTTTGGTTGTACTGCAGTCTTCTGTGTTGCATTTTTATTGTTACCGGGTTATTAATTTATATTATTGATGATCATAAATGTATCTGTGTGTTATTGCTTTAATGGGCCTGTTATGCTACAGCAAGTGAGAATTTAATTGTTCCTTTACGGGTCCTTACGACAATCAAACACTCTGGACACTTGACAGATCCTAACATGTCTGAATCGCTTAATATCAAGTATCCAGTCGACCACCTCAATTTTATTTAAAAACACATTATTCTCCACAAGTTGGCCAACTTAGCTTATCTTTATCCCAATAAAGCCTCTCTGCATCCTCATCACACACCATATTCCCCCTGAGGACAGTTATTTACTTGCAGTGACAAAACCTACAGTCCATGCATTTGAGAGGTATAATTTCCTTCAATGCTTTCACTCTGCAAATCTAAAATGCTGTTAGAAATTTACAAAGCTAACAGCCCACCAGCAGTGCAATAGGAAATGCCAAACATTGTAGAATCTACACCAAATAGTTATTAATTCTAGAAATCCAGAAGTGCTTCCTAAAGAATTAAAAGTAGGCCTCTTGCACCTTCTCCACCAATTCTTTATTAGACCCGATCTACCTCAGTGACCCGTTCCTGCACTAACCCAATGTTCATCAAATTCCTTAACATCTCTGCCTTGAATGTACTCAGCGACTGACCTTCCAACAACCCTCTTGAGCAGAAAATTTCAAAGACTCACCAGTCTCTAAGTAAATTGGTCTCTTAACTATCCCCGGCAGTTGACTCCTCGTATGTCCAAACTCAATGCCATGTCACAACTTAAATAAATAATTATCCTATTTTCATCTAGCACAATTCCCAGGAAGCCTGTCTAGAATTCATGTACTTTTACAAAGGCCAAGAGGATAAGTTAAGATGTGAACAGTTCACAAAAACTGACCATTTAAAATAAATGTAGATAGAATCAAAATTTCAACATGCCGATACAAGACATGAGTGAGAAACGAAGAGGGAAAGAGAGAAAACATGAATGAAGGGAGGAATAACTAATTCAGAATCAAGACAATGAGTTCAGAGACAATAATGTTATAAGAAAGAGCCTCTTGCATACGAGAGCAACAAGTCAGGTAGGCAGAACCAGTGGGAAGGAAGAAGGAAAATAATCAAGAACAATAGAGAAAATGTGTAGAGCCAAAGCCATCAGAAACTCTTCTGGGAAAGCAGGAAAGGTCTCTAAGTGGCCTTAGTGGATTCATGGTTTAAAATACTTTGAATACATTTAACCGTAGCAAAGCAATAGTGATTGTCTAGCCACATACATATTTGGTTAGCATAACAGGAGCTACCTATGGTCGAGTTCGACTATCAGAACACCCGTCAATGAATGCACTGCTCACATTGGTTTGACAATTTCTCCAAAACTAATGTCTGAAAAAAATCAGTACAAATAAAAGACACAAAATAGCAAAAAGGGAAACAAATAAGAAAAGCCACAGCATAGCAAGAGACAGTCAAAAGTAGGTGCTGAATGAAAGAATTCTGAAAATTATGTTGCAGGAAAACAGGAAAAAATAGAGACCTAGTTATAAATAACTATATTATTTAAGAAGCATAATAAAGTTACAGCGATAAAATAATTTGTTAGGAGCAAAGTGCATGGACATGCATACATAAATCTTGAGTGATGCTGTTCAGCACAAAATATCACCTATTGTGTTGTTTTTTTTAAAAATCGTCTACACCCAACTGCACTTGTTCCATCTTTTGTAGATGTATTATCATGAGATTAATGAGTTAATTTCTTACATTCACACCATTATAGCAATTTCAGTATTGAGCCTTTTGGTGAAAACTGCAACAGTGCATCCTTTAAAAGGAACAATGCAACTGGGTACTTTCTCAACTTAAAAAAAATACTTAATAGCATGCATTTGTTGTTTGGTATTTCTATAAGATTTACAACCACTACGTCCATTATAACCCAAACTTTGCACCAAGTCTCAAACAGCTTTTTTTTTCAAATCATTGGTATGTGAAATAAACGGGAACTGTGTCCTTATAATATCAACCAGCTTGCATTATGTACATTTTACACCCCACTTAGAGAAAAAAACAAATCAGAAAGTTACAAAAGATTTTTAAGTTTGCAAATAAAAGTACAAAACTCTATAATGTACTGCTTTTCATGAAATGAATGCTAAATTAATGTGGGCAGTAAGGAATTAAAACTGATACCATCGTGATAACAGACAATCCAGTGGGCCAATTATCTCCGAGCCTCCAAAGTGTTTGTTCATTATTCATGAGTTCAGCACATCTATGTTAATGATATCAAATGAACAATAATACAAAAACTTCACTTGCAAGAGCTTTGGTTAATAATTAAAACTGACTGCTTTCCTGGTAGCATCTGTGATGTCCATCCCAAGTATAGAAACTTTTACTTAAAATGATTTCACCATCTGTTTGATCTAAATGATATCTATTAAACCCATACAGGAACAGGACAATGATTACAAAACACATGCTATAACGAATGGAGAGTCTTTTTCCAAACTCATTAACCAGTTTATTAAAAGCTTTGCTGTGCTTGCCTAATTTTTGAACTCTGGTGACAGTGATTAAGTAAACGCTGAAGTAAGTACTCCAAGTCTGCACTACAAGCCATAATTTTATGGCAATACTAGACCAAGGGGGACCTGTTGGGTCCCGTCCCCTCAGCTCGGGGTTGCAGGCGGGGAGGGGGGGGGGGGGCAACGGCGTCACACACACACTCCAACCACCCTCCACAGACACAGGGGGTGTGAGTGGGGGTGATAGTGGGGGGAGGGGGGTGAGAGCAGTGAGGGAGGGGGAGAAGGGGGGACAGAAAGGGGGGAGGGGGGAGAGAGAGGGGGGGAAGGGGGGGAGAGAGAGGAAGGGGAAAGAGAGAGGGGGGAGTAGGGTGGGAGGGGGGGGATGGGGCAGGGGGAGCGAGGTGGAAGGACGAGGGAAGAGGGGGAGGGGACAGGGGTGGGATGGACTGGGGTAGAGTAGGGGGAGAGGGAGGTGGATGTGGAGGGGAGAGAGGGAGGGGAGAGGGGTGAGGTGGAGGGAAGGGGGGAGAAGAAAGGGGAGTGGGAAGTGGGGGATTCCCTAGAGAGGGGGGCAGAGAGGGGGGCAGAGAGGGAGGGGTGCAGAGAGGAGGGTAGATAGGGAGAGGGGGCAGAGAGTCCTCTCCTCAGAGTCCTCTCCTCACCTCTCTCTCCCCCCCCCCCCCTCTCCATCCCCCACTCCACCCCTCCCTCTCTCTTTCTCTGCCCTAGGGAGGGGGTAGAGAGAGGGAGGGGGAGGGTGGTAGAAGCGCTAACTCCACTGCTCCAGGCCGGTGTCCCGTTTGTCCAGGGCTGTCGGTTAACCCGGCAGGACAGGCAGAGTTGAGCTGGAGTTAGCGCTTCTTCTCCGCGCTGACTGTAAGCCTGGGCCGCCACACCTCCGGGCCGGTGTCCCTTCAGTCCAGAGTCATCCTGGACATCTCCAGCCGACCCTGGACTGGAATGGGACACTCGGGAGGGGACGGGGACGGTCCAGTAGTAATTCAAGTGCGCTTGCAGCGCCAGAGACCCGGGTTCGATCCTGCCAATGGATAAAACGCAGGTCTGTATACATGCAGTTGCACAGTTGCCGAGAATGTTTATCGCGAGTAACCTTGACAAATCCCATGATTCCTCGCATTTATCGGAATACCGAACTTGCTTATTCAACCAAAAGATGATGTTACTTATTCACTGTGCTAGTGGATCCAAATTTATCCCCTAAAAGGCAGAGGCTTGACTAGATATATGTTTTTTTTACATCAACTATTTATTCCAAATATAGGATATATGCAACTAAGTTTCTCATTACAGTCTATTATACTTTATCTTGTAAAGTTTACACCTGCTCTACTTTATAATCAAAGATGATAGTATATTGTATGCTTTCCAAAATGATTAACTCATTAATATTCTCAAAAAATGCTTAAAAAGTACAGATAGTTTAGAAGTTCTTATGATCTCCAAATATAGTCTTCCTAACGTCTCTCCGATACCACTCTATTCTGGATCAACTTCTTGTTGGTCATCCATATTCGTCCTGCACACTTCACGTTGGATTGATACTCGCTGGTTTGTGTAGCTACTATCAATTAACTGTACTTTCTATTCACCATTTTAAAATATCACAATGCAAGTTCTCATATCAGAAGCTCTAACTTCCAAATGTTGATCATACTTGAAAGATGGTCAGTGCACTCATGACTTCACCCTTTCTAAATCTTCTAATTCTGCCTGAGCTTCTTGCTTAGATTCTTTCAAATGGCACTCATTCCAGGAAAACGACAGACTCTGGAGAGACACTCCAAAATGAATCTGTGCTAACTGTTTTCTTTCAACTATTCCCTCTAAATTTGGGCAAACTGGACAAAGCTCAATCCAAACTCAACTGTGCAATAAGGGCCCCGTCTTTATAAACCTTGTGGTTAAATGTAGAATTTTTCTGCATCTAAGCAAGATGTTTCCCAATTATTTTTTAGTGTAGAGCTCATTGAAGCCAATATTACTTGGATGTTTAGAAAGCTTCTTCAATCATTCTCATCACTCTTACAACTGTTCTGTTTGACATGAGGTGATGTAGTGTAACAGAGAGTATACTGAGCACTCAAATGTTGAAAATCATGAGGTGATATGTGATAAATTGCCACACACAAATGTTATATAAGACCATGGATGGTGAACATATCATATATGTATGAGTTTGTAGTAACCCAAAAATAATTGGAAAATTACATTGAAAGGTTTGCCAGCAGATAAAGAATGGGATTTTTATTGAAATATCTAAAACATTGACAAATCCATATTCAACTGAGAAATTAAAACATCATGTGTTTAAACTATCTACGGCAGCATGGTGGCGCAGCGGTAGAGTTGCTGCCTCACAGTGCTTGCAGCTCCGGAGACCTCGATTAGATCCCGATTACGGGTGCTGTCTGTACGTAGTTTGTAAGTTCTTCCTCTGACCCCTGGGTTCTCACGGAGATCATCGGTTTCCTCCCACACAACAAAGATGTACACGTATGTAGGCTAATTGGCTTGGTGTATGTGTAAATTGTCCCTAGTGTGTATTGGACAGTGTTGATATGCGGAGATCGCTGGTCAGTGCAGACTCGTTGGCTCGAAGGGCTAGTTTCCGCGCTGTATCTCTAAACTAAACTAAAATGTGGAAAATTACCTATCCAAAGCTAAGGAATGAGTCTTGGCATTCGATTGAATGGAAGGGCCGACAACTTTTCAAATAAATTAGTAAACTCAAGGAGTCGTAAAATTTGTGAAGGAGCCACAGATAAACATATGGGGAGAAGATTAAAATGTGACAACACATGAGCAAGAAATACCCTATACGTTGCTGTGACTATGTAAAATGGATGAGGAGATCAAAATATGCGGTAACCATAAAGACAAAAGAGGTTGGATGGGATTCCAAGCAAGTGAGTTGCTTTACCCTGGATACTGCTGTTCCTTGAGTGCTCAAGAAGCTGCACGTATTCAGATCATCACACTTACTGTTTTGCATTGTATGGATGATGGGTAGGATTTGGGGAGTCTGATGGCGAGTCACTCATTGCAGGATGCCCAGCTTCTGACCTGTTCTTGGAGCCACAGTTTTTATATGACTGTTCCAAATGTGTTTCAAATGTGGTGACATCCAACATGTTGAAAGTGGGAAACTTAGCAATAATTAAATATCAATTATGAGCAAAAACATTCTGTATAATATCTTCCTGAAAATAATCCAAACTCCATATCTGGGATAAAATAAAGTTCTCAATCTATCAGTAGGTAGCTTTGTGTTTCAATACAATCAGAAAAAAAAGGATTTATAGGAAACAAATTGGTTGTAGTAGGTCAAATGTACCATCAAGACATTAAAACAACACTGTACTGTATTAATTATATAGCGATTCCTATGCAATGTAATTGAGTTCTTTAAATGCTTACTCAAGAAATGGAATACATCTTAACTTATAGTTAAGGAGCTAGATTTCTTCAGAAAGCTCTAAAGGAGCTTGCCAAAATGGTTTTGTAAAGAACTTCAAGAACAAATTCATAATAAATGAATGATTCACTTCCAATAATATAACAAATGGTGAGAAGCCAATCAGTAATCCAGAATTAGTTGAAAGGACACCAACTGATTTCTTCAGATTGTCTTTTCATGCAGGATGAAACCAATCCACAAAGAGAGAGAGAGATGCTGAAATGTATTTCTTTGCATCGGAAACAAGAGAACAATGGAAAAAGTAGTGAAATGCATGAGTTTAAATGGAAGGCATTACATTGCCACCAATCTCCAGGTTAGTGAGTCAAGTATCAAGAGTATTGGTAAATGTAACAAATTCATGATCTGAAAATACCTTCCATTGTCAACCAGAACACTAACAGGAGTAGATTTTCAAATACAATGCTTGTACAGGTATATGTAATCTGAAGTCCTCAACTCAGCTTAGAACCATAAAAGTTGCTGTAGAGGCATTATGTTCTTGTAATACATGAAACTAGTTATCTATCTAAATTATTTTTTTAAAAAGCCGTTTTGTAGTGGACATTGTCTATATAGACTTTTGCATGGTCTTTGACATGGTCCTACATGGCAGATTAGTCTGGAAGGTTAGAGAGCACATGGAATTCAAGGTGATTAAGCCAGTTGGAATCAAAATTGGCGGAGGAGAATAGTTGCGGAGGGGTGTTTTTTTGGCTGGAGGTCTGTGACCAGTAGATTGCCACAGGAGATGGTGCTGGGTCTGCTGCTGTTTGTTATTAGATCACAATGTAGTTCACATTGTTAGTAAATTTGCAGATGACACCACAAAGTTGGTGATTTTGCAGTGAGAAAGGATATCCACGTTTACACAATAATTAGATCAGTTGGGAAAGTGGGCGAAGGAATGACAAAGGGAATTTAACTTTAACAAATGTGATGAATTGCACTTTGGTTTGCCAAATCAGACCTGGACTTGCACATTAAATGGCAGAGCTCTGAAGAGTGGTGCAGAACAGAGATATGGGAGAACAGGTGCATGGTTGCCTAAAAGTGGTGAGTCAGGTGGACAGTGTGGTGACAGCGTTATTTTGCATGTCTGCCTTCATTTGGAAAGGTAGTGAGAACAAAAGTTGTGATATCATGATGCAGCTATACAAGTCGTTGATGAGTCCACACTTGAAATGCCGTGTGCAGTTCCATTCATTACATTATCAGAAGGATGTCATTAAGTTGGAGAGGGTGCAGAAGCGATTCACCAGATGTTACCTGGGCTGGGATTATAGGGAGAGGTTAAATAGGCTATGACTTTTTCTTTGGTGCAAAGGAGACGGGTGACCTTATTGAGATCATGAAGGGAATGGATAAAGTGAATGCTCAGTCTTTTTACCAGGATGGAGGATTCTAAATCTGGAGGGCCTGGACTTAAAGTGAGGTGAGATTCAAGAGGGATCTCAGGGACAACATTTTCACTCAGAGGTTGGTCTGTACCTAGAATAAGCCGCCGAGGAAATTATTAGAAGCGGATGCAATGAAAGACATTTGAATGGATTTATGGATAGGAAGAGTTAAAAAAGACCATGGGCCAAATGCAGGCAAATCAGACTAGCCCAGTATGCTAACTCGATGGGCATGGACAAGGTGGCTGAGGGGCCTGTTTCCATGCTGTGCAGCTCCATAATTATACCATTTCCCCCCGCTTTTGAATAAAATTGGGACTTTCTACTAACAAAAAGAAACAAAGAAAACTTTGTTTACTGTTTACACTTGGTTTATAAAAAGTGGTGCATAATGGACTACCTGAATTTCTATCTTCCCAAATACAAAATGCTAAAAAGCCAAAAAGGATTTGCAAAAGGTTTATTTTAAACTAATTGGATGTTTTGTGGTGGTACTGGCTATCCCGTGCATGTACTTGTGAGTAGATAAGTTTGGAGACGGCCAACAGACACCAAGCATAGATTTATTTATTTATTCACACTCTATTCCATTCTTTCTTCTCATAATTACAAATTACATAGGTATAATGCCCAATCCAGCCTTTGAAATAGTAGAACTACAAGTCATATTAATCATATTATTTGAAGCCAATTTATCTCAATTATCCATTTCCCAATCTGGTAATTCACATTCAAGATTTCAAGTTCCAACTGCCAATGAAAAGCAATTCAAAGTTCCTGAAGATTTTGTCTGATATCCAGAAATGACTCAGCAAATCAATTTAAAAAATAGGTGTTGTTTGCTTCATTCTCAGACATGCTGACAAAGGCCAATATAGCAAACTCTTCTATTGTCAGAGTGAGGCCAAGTGCAAATTGTAAGAACAGATCTCATATTTCATTTGGGCAGCTTACAACTCAGTGGTATGAATATTGATTTCTCTAACTTCAAGTAACCCTTGAATCCCCCCACCCCCCTCCATCTTTCCGCCACCCGAGTCGTACCAGCTTCAAAGTAATATTGTTGAATCTCATTGTGTAACTCGTTCTCACCTAACACACGTCTAACAATTGCCCGTTTCCTTTATCATCATTACGTTTTTGCATATCTTTCATTTTGTTGTTCTGTATCTCTCAAAGTAGGAATGAAATAGTGGTTTTAAAATAAAGGAATTAGATGTTCAGATAGGCTTATACCACAGAATCAAAAGGAGCTTCATATTCTACTGCCTTAGCTAATGTTACCTGCAAAAAAGTAGTTGGTATTGGTTTAAGACATGCAAATTACAAAACCTTTACGCTAATCACATTGTTACAAATTTCTGACGTGTACTCCCGTAGTTAGAAATGCAAATTTTAGACAACAACCTCAGAATAAAGCATAGAATGCGAGAGAAGAAAAACAAATTATCAAAACATTTACTTTTGGGATGTGGAATTGGCATTTACTACCAATAACTTGGGGAATACTTTGATTCATCATACCCACCCATTTACATAGTATAAGCACTATAGAGTTGAAAGGTTGAGATGTAGCAAAAGGCATTGCTCAGCGAATAAAAAATGCCCAAATAGCAGCACACAACATTCATCTTCCAAAATGTAACTCCAATGGATTTAATGGAATGATATTTTAGAAACGATGTGCAGCACATATCTATATTACTAAATCTCTGATCTTGACCGCTTTTGGCCGACTGTGCTGCGATTTCCGAGAGAATGCCGCCACCTACGGCTGTCATTTTTGACCTCCTCGCTCAGAGCCCTCCTCCGCGGTATGAGTGTGGAGGATTTTTTCCGTAGATGAAAAATTAGAGAGATATTAATGTTTTTACAAAATTCACCATTCTCTCTGCTGCCCCCGCTGGCAGCAGGGGGAGGGACTATAAACCCAGGAAGTGTCGTGCCTCACTCACTCTCTGCCAGACCAGGAGGCGAGAGAGTCACGGCTCTCCGAGCTGCGAATAACACTGAACGCACGTCTACTCCACGGTGAGTCCCCTCGATGCGGTTGTAAAGTGGCTGCAGCCCTTTTTTAAAAGTTTGTGTTCACAAAATGAATTTTGTTTGTCGGATGTCTGCTGCCCAATTGTTTGCCTCTCCTTTTTTAACAAGTTTGTGTTCACAAAATGAATTTTGGTTGTCTGGTGTCTGTAGCCCAATTGTTTGCCTCGCCATTTTTTAACAAGTTTGTGTTCACAAAATCAATTTTGGTTGCCGGGTGTCTGCAGCCCAATTGTTTGCCTTGGCTTGGCTTTTAAAATCGTTGCAACAGTTGGATGCCTGCCCAAGCATCCATACGGCCCACAATGTCTATACTAGCCCTCTGGAAACCAGTACCTTCGGCCCGCAACACCCATACTAGCGCAACAGACAGCCCCCCACCACTGGCGAGCAGTATTGGAATTGGTGGAGAGGTGGAATATTGCGTTGGTGACCCGCCCTCCCTTGTGATGCTGGGACCCAATGGATCCCACTTAGTCTAGTATACTACACAGCGTACTTAACTCATCCAGCCAGAAAACAGATTTCTAAATCGAGATTTAATGTGATCCGAGTGTCTGTGCTTAATGACTGGGGAGTTACAGAGCCATTAAAGCAAGAGCAGAGATTATGTCTTGAACTAGCAACACTAGCTTGGAGAAAGTCACAGCAAATCTGTGACTTTATGTTTTTTTAGGTTTTTTTTTAAATGTTTATTTTATTAGAAGCAATTGTACAAGAATAAAGCAATCGGCATAACAATTATCCAATTTTCATACAGCTTCCTATCCATACATTGCCTTAGCCATAGAACCCCTTGCTGAGAGTATTAGGTCACATTCGGGCATTCATGGATATAATACTAAATATACCACAAATAAGATTTTGTTATAGGTGAAAGGGATAAGTTTTGCATCTACCAGGAAATAATCAATTTGTGTATACATTTTGTGAACACCTGAATAAAAAGAGTATTCTCTTACGGATGGATTGGCAATACTCCATAAGTCGGGTATATTTGTATTATTTATATACGTA
Source organism: Leucoraja erinaceus (assembly GCF_028641065.1). Classification (NCBI taxonomy): domain Eukaryota; kingdom Metazoa; phylum Chordata; class Chondrichthyes; order Rajiformes; family Rajidae; genus Leucoraja; species Leucoraja erinaceus. The sequence goes on from NC_073380.1 coordinate 61,366,654, forward strand.
TTTGAAAGTTCACTCGATGTTGATTTTGGAGTACTTTACCCTTTGACATGAAGATTTATCCAAGTATTGATCTAATACACAATTTAGGTCTCCTCCTATTATCAGATTCTGCTGGCAGGAGTCTGAGATTATATTAAATATTTTATTAAAAAATTGAGGATTGTCAAAAATAGGAGCATAAATATTCAGCATAGTCAATGGAGTTGAGTATAATTCCCCGGATATTATAATGTACCTGCCTTCCTTATCGGCTATAGTGGATTTGTATTTGAATGGTATACCTTTGCGAATTAGAATTGCTATTCCTCTTGCTTTGGAAGAAAAAGTAGAATGATATAATTGACCAACCCAGCTACCCTTCAGCCTGTTGTGAGCTCCATTTTTGTGATGCGTCTCCTGTAGACAGTTTATATCGGTATTAACAGATTTTAAATGGGCTAGTACTTTGCCCCTTTTAATTGGCTCGTCAATGCCCCTAACGTTCCAACTACAAAATGTAATTCCTCCAATTTTCCTAGCAACATCATCTTGCATTTTAAAACTTACATGGTTTCCTTTGATTCAAATGATCCTACACATTATTTGAAATATTTCCTTTAATTGCTGGGTGGGTGAGCCCTGTCCCCTTGTGCCCTATCCCCCAGAGATATCTCCAAGAAAAATGTGCATTAATAAAAATAGTTAAGATATTTAGTAAAAAAAAGTGAAAAAAGAAAAACAACGGAAATTGCAGCATATAGAAATGCTGCTGGTGAATACCACCCAACGGTGCTTGGGTTAGTGATAACTTCCGTAGATAATATTAAGTAACTCTGCACCTTAAGAAGTTAATAAAAACTAAACAAAACAGACCCCAAAAAAGTTTAACAGTATTTAAATCCATCAGGGAATTAGCATTCCCAAGAGGTTAAGTATCTTAATGTGCTCTAATTAAGTAGTTGAATATTGACTAATTTGACATATAAGGCACTTATTACAACTTTCTATTAGTACTGTTTTGACGTATTAACCGACTCAAAGTCAGTGAATTTATGACAACTTATTGATTACAAATGCCGTTTCACAGACAAATTTCCCTCTCTCTCTCCCCCTCACATTTTTTCGGCGTTTAGCGGAGCGGAGCTAAATGGCGCACGTCCTAAGCCACCATAGCGCCACCAAAACGCTTGATGTTAACAGTGCAGGAAATAGTCTTTGGTTTATGGGGTGATACAAGAATGAAGCTGGCGATATAATCATGCATTAAAAAAATTACTTAATAATGTTGGCAAAGATCAGTACATTTACAAAGATAAAGGGGTCAAGAATCAAAGTGGAGACTTTTAAGGATTATCAGAGCAAAACAGATATAAATATTCAAAATTCCCTCATCTAATGGTTGCATTTCAGTTATCTAGACCTCAAGTTCGGAGATTATCTCCAGATCTCTCTACCCCTCTATCTTTGCACCTCCGTTTCCTCCATTACAAAGGACAGCACTTTACAACCTTGAATATAACTTATTTGATCAAATGTTAAAAAAATTCTCTCTTATTTACACCTGTGAAAGATTATGTCATGTTTTCTACATTAAAGCTCTAAGGGAAATTACATTCAAGTCCATGATATGGGCACATTTCTGTGAATGATTGCTATGTACTGACGCAAGTTCTTCAGAAGACAATTTGTGAACAAACATGACGACTGGCTCATCAAACCATCCACAACTGATGAATACGCATGTAGTTTTTGTTCTGATTCTAATTTGAATGAATTGATATTCATATGTTATCTCTATACTAATACACACAGAGACTTGTGTGTGTATAATCACATCTTCTCGAAAAAACAACGCGGTAACGGAAATTTTTTTACACATTCTGGTAGACATTTTTCCAGTGGAGTCCAAAATCGCTTTATCTGAAAATGTCATGGTTTATTTCTCGAATTAGTATTGAAAATGTTCAAAAATCTGACAAAACTTTGAATTTAAAAACGACTGTCTTTCACTGATGATGTCACAATGGGTCTGCGGGCTGTTCTTCCTTGCGCTGTGAGTGACGTCACCCCACCCCCTCTCCCCCCACGCCTCCCTCCTCCCCCGTTTTTCAAAAGACGCAGCCGGAGATGAAGTCGAGCCGTCGACTGAAGACCAAAGATCATAGCTGAAGACTGTGGAGGCCCAATTTGCGGCCCCTCGCCCGCCGGCCCGTCCCCTCGCTGCCTCGCTCAGGGTCCTCGTGTCAGCGCAGGGTGGGGAGGTTGCTGCCGCTCTCTGCCTCTGTGCCCTCTCTCTGCCCCTGCTCTCCTCCTCTTCCCTTTGTCTCTGTTCTCCCTCTGCCCCTGCCCTCTCTCCGCCTCTGCCCCTGCCCTCTCTCCGCCCTTGCCCCCCTTCCCGCTCTCTAGCCGCGCCTGCGTGTTTGGGGCTATGCGTGAGTGGATAGGGCGGGAGATGGGGGAAAAGGTGAGAACGAATAATATTAATATAAAATCAAGGGGGGTGGTTGGTGTGTGTGTGTGTGTGTGTGTGTGTGTGTGTGTGTGTGTGTGTGTGTGTGTGTGTGTGTGTGTGTGTGTGTGTGTGTGTGTGTGTGTGTGTGTGTGTGTGTGTGTGTGTGTGTGTATGTGTGTGTGTGACGCAGCAGGCCCCCCCCCCCCCCCCCCCCCCCCCCCCTGCAACCGCGCATTGAGGGGACGGGACCCAACGGGTCCCACTTGGTCTAGTTTCTATTAAAATTTAAAAGTGGAAGCTACAGTCCCAAATTATCCAAAAACAACACTGTAGAACAAGGAGTCCTCCCTTATCATTGGCCTTGCTTCTTTAAGGGAAACATTAAAGAAGCTACGTTGACTGTAGGTTAGTGAGGCAACATTGAATCTGCTTTAGTAAGTTTTCCCGAATTAATTAACTGCAATGACTTGTAGAAATAACTATTTTGAAATTGATTTTTGTGAAACTAACTGTTTATAAATGTCAAATAATTTTCACAAATGAAACCGGAATAATCTAATTTGCAGGTCATCCTCAGTAGCTGTATGCAATACCAAATAGAACTGCCAATCTTCACAAACATTTCTCACTGATATGCATTCTACATATTATCCTTTTAATATCCCTGAAACTTATGGTGTCTTTGAAATTTATAATACTGGAAGATAATAGTCACTCTCCGTCATCCTTTTTAACAAAACAATTTTACTGGCAATTCTAAATCAAAAGCTAATGCTCATGGTACACATATACTATCCAAAGGTAATAAAGCCCAATAGCACTGTGCCAACAGTAGGCAATGGTGACTTTGCAATGCCCTTCTTAGTACAATAAAACAAGATACAGTCCAACCAAGGTTACCCCCTGTAAGTGTTGTTGTTAATCCCTTGCAAAACCAAGCATAGGTAAGCACAAAATGAAAAAATGTCCATTAAACAGATCACTACTTCAGTAAATAAGCAACAACATTCTGGAATCACAGGAATGACAACAACAAACAAGATGAATTTGAATCAAGAAATTAACTATTAATAAGAACGGACACAGAACTAATCCGTGCAGTAATTTCATATCAAGAATCGTTTCCTACTGATCTAAGGCAAAAAAAGGCCTACCGTTTGTGCACACCTGAATCAAGCAAGAACTATACTATCATATATAACCATATAACAATTACAGCACGGAAACAGGCCATCTCGGCCCTACAAATCCGTGCCGAACAACTTTTTTTCCCCTTAGTCCCATCTGCCTGCACTCATACCATAACCCTCCATTCCCTTCTCATCCATATGCCTATCCAATTTATTTTTAAATGATACCAATGAACCTGCCTCCACCACTTCCACTGGAAGCTCGTTCCACACCGCTACCACTCTCTGAGTAAAGAAGTTCACCCTCATATTACCCCTAAACTTCTGTCCCTTAATTCTGAAGTCATGTCCTCTTGTTTGAATCTTCCCTATTCTCAAAGGGAAAAGCTTGTCCACATCAACTCTGTCTATCCCTCTCATCATTTTAAAGACCTCTATCAAGTCCCCCCTTAACCTTCTGCGCTCCAGAGAATAAAGACCTAACTTATTCAACCTATCTCTGTAACTTAGTTGTTGAAACCCAGGCAACATTCTAGTAAATCTCCTCTGTACTCTCTCTATTTTGTTGACATCCTTCCTATAATTGGGTGACCAAAATTGTACACCATACTCCAGATTTGGTCTCACCAATGCCTTGTACAATTTTAACATTACATCCCAGCTTCTATACTCAATGCTCTGATTTATAAAGGCTAGCATACCAAAAGCTTTCTTTACCACCCTATCTAAATGAGATTCCACCTTCAAGGAACTATGCACGGTTATACCCAGATCCCTCTGTTCAACTGTATTCTTCAATTCCCTACCATTTACCATGCATGTCCTATTTTGATTTGTCCTGCCAAGGTGTAGCACCTCACATTTATCAGCATTAAACTCCATCTGCCATCTTTCAGCCCATTTTTCCAAATGGCCTAAAGGTAATTTCTATCTATTTCTATAATTACCTATCAAAGGTAACAATACTTATTCGATTGATAAAATGTGAGCAAAATGAATTCAGTGATTCCCAAACTTTCACTTTTTATCTAAATGTTCCAGTTTTAGAAATATGCATGACTGTTTAACAGTGCACACATTATATTAATAGAATTTTGCACATTTAAGATATTGCATAAATGATTCAGAACAAACAATCATAGATATATTTTTAATTCAACCCTTGCTTTAACGGATCCCTTTATAAGGGATTTTGGTTTTAGTGGACAGACCGGCCAATGCAAACCTGCCTCCCAGGCCGCTTTCAGCCCTGGCGTTCAACGCCACCGCCCAGCTCGCAAGGTGCACCAGTGAGTTCTTCTTAACCCAACAGTCTGGTTGATGCTGTTCTTGCGGCTCACATTGTCGCCCCTGTGGATAGCATTTTCTTCAGGCTTTTGCCACAGACAGGAAGCACTCGGTCACCGTGACGGCCGCTTCTTGCTCGATTTAGGTTAGTTTAGTTTTGAGATGCAGCACGAAAACAGGCCCTTCGGCCCACCGGGTCAGCGATCTCCACACATTGATACTATCCTACACCCACTAAGAACAATTTTTACATTTACCAAGCCAATTAACCTACAAACCTGTACGTCTTTGGAATGTGGGAGGAAACCAAAGATCTTGGCGAAAACCCACGCAGGTCACGGGGAGAAAGTACAAACTGAGAACAGACAGCACCCGTAATAGGGATCGAACCCAGGTCTGCGGCACTGCATTTGCTGCAAGGCAGCAACTCCATTGCTGCGCCACCGTGACTGTCCAGTGGTAGAGTTGCTGCCTATCAGACAATCGGCAATAACGGACAGCATCCCCCGCCCCTTCCCCCATGGTCCGTTATAACAAGTGTTTATTGTATTCTATATTGCTTGATTCCAACAAATTTTTGTACGAAGGTTTGTACACTGCTCTCATCTTGCTATTTAGAATGCACTGTGACTCACATCACAATTTAATGGTATAGCCAATCATTTCCCTGTCAGAAAATGAACCAGTCCAAAATTGTGATGCGTTTCTATTGATTAAAAAACTTGCTAAATAGGAAATTTAATACGTTGCCAACAGTGTTTTCTGCAGCTACTGAGTTTCACAGCAGCTATTTCAATTCATTCTGTCATTGGGCCAATAAAAGAGCAGCTTCTTAAAATATTGTAGACTTATTTCAAAGCATCTCCTGATTACTTGACCCTATGGATACGCTATTTGGCACTTGCCCAAAGTAAATGATTAGAAAATCTATCAGCTATTAGAATTATTTTTCATGATTTAACACTTCAAAGACAGTCCAGCGTTATTATGCCCTGTTAGCCCAATTCACTGTTTGATCTTTACAGAAGGGACAGCTACAAGCTGTGTGGACAACATTCCACTTGTCCACAGAGCAGTTATCCTCCTCACTGACAAATTCTACATGTTACTGGGTCAATAGCATGCATCTTCTAGGTTAACAGCATGCACAGGGGAACATGTGACCAATCTTTTAAGCTTGCTCGATCTTGAGTCACCCCACTCACAACCTCCTTTAGCTGCTCCTCCCCCGCACTGTATCTCACGAAACAGAATATACAATTCTAATATTGGTTCGTTAAGTCTTTTTAAATAAACAAAAATACTTTTGAATGTGGAGACATTAAGAGGTCAGACTTTGAATGACTTTCAGAGGTCAGTGGAAATACGAACTGAGCTTCAGACAAGGTTTACCATGGAGAATGTAGCATTCTTTCTTACCATTCAAACCATCCTGAGCCTCGCGGGTCGACCCGCAGTTGGTGGTCGATAAGAGCCATGGGGGGGGGGGGGGGGGGGGGGGGGGAAGAACAATGGAGGACCCAGCTTTGGGGGATCGCCCTGAGGGAAAGGGAAGAACAACGGACAATGGAGGACCCACCACGAGGGAGGGGGGAGAAGGAGAACAAAGGAAGAGCCAGCGTACTTTGTAACTTCCTCTGCGCCGTAGGTGGCCGCTATTTGCATACCTTGGATATGTAAGCAAAGAATTTCACTGTGCCTTGTCACGTGACAATAAAGTATTCCGTTCCATTCTATACTGTGCATCCACATTCTCTCAGTGGAATAAAACTCCAAATTAACCCCACCTCATGTAAAACCAGGCCAAAGAAGGGTCCCAACCAGAAACATTACCTATCCATTTTCTCCAGAGAAGTTGCGTTCCCGCAGACTTACTTCAGTGCTTTTGTGTCCTTTTCCCCCATTAGTATGGAGTCTACAACCAGTTCCCAGCAGCACAAAAGAACGATACCTTCAGCAATTGCAGAATGGTACCAAACAAACTGTACCCAAAGAGACCAATGCCCAACAGTCTCATGTAACCATAATACAATCTTCCCATAGTGCCATAACCTACCAGTTTGGGGATAATCAGGAACTAAATAGTCATGTAAAGATTCAGCGTCGTACTGCAATGGAGGTTCTTCCCTCAGACTTGGTGGTTGTGGGGTAGGCTAGGAAAAAGTCGAAGTCTATTCTTTTTTGTTAAAGCACAACGAGAGATCAGAATACCATACTGATGTGGTGATCTTTCTGATCAAACATTCTCTCAGGCTTGAACCAGATAATATCAAGGAGCTAGTGGAGTCAATGGATATGGGGAGAAAGCAGGAACGGGTTATTGATAGGGGACGATCAGCCATGATCACAATGGTGCTGGCTCGAAGGGCCGAATGGCTTCCTCCTGCATCTATTTTCTATGTTTCTATGACACTGAAGTTCTTGGAGAAAACCCTTACATTGTCCATTCCTTGCACATAATGAGCCAATATCGTATCTGCCTCCACCACCCTTCGTTTTCCACGCACCAACCACTCACATGTTTGTTACCGAAACTCCGCAAAAACAGTACGCGATTGTTCTGCGATGTGTATTACACAAGTTTCATTCAGATTGATGCTATATTTTACAAGTTATTGACATTCTAACCTTTAATAAACACTAGACTAAGTGGGACCCGTTGGGTCCCAGCATCACACGGGAGGGCTGGTCACCAATGCAATATTCCACCTCTCCACCAATTCCAATACTGCTCGCCAGTGGGGGGGGGGCTGTCTGTTGCACTAATATGGGTGTTGCGGGCCAAAGGTACTGGTTTCCAGAGGGCTAGTATAGACATTGTGGGCCGTATGGATGCTTGGGCAGGCATCCAACGGTTGCAACGATTTTAAAAGCCAAGCCAAGGCAAACAATTGGGCTGCAGCCACCCGACAACCAAAATTCATTTTGTGAACACAAACATGTTAAAAAGGAGAGGCAAACAATTGGGCTGCAGACACCCGGCAACCAAAATTCATTTAAATTGAGGAAATGCCAGGTATGAAACCTTTTTGGAGATTCAATGTACACATATTAAATAACCCGCAGGGCTATGAGTATATAAAAGAACAAACAAAACATTTTTTTAGAAATAAATGACACGCTGGGTATTTCTGCACCGCTATTATGGGAAACTTTCAAGGCATATATTCGCGGCGTCATAATCTCTTACCAAAGTTTTCAAAATAAGGAAAATAAAAGAGAACTTCAGCGGATAGAACAGGAAATAAAATTACTAGAACTGGACAATGCAACTGACCCAACCATAGATAAACATAATAAGATAACTATATCCATATTACTAAAAGTCTGTTCTTGACCGGTTTTGGCCATCTGTGCTGCGATTTCCGAGAGTCCGCCGCCACCTACGGCTGTCATTTTTGGCCACCTTGCTCAGAGCCCCCCTCCGCCACATGTGTGCCGAGGATTTTTCCCGTCGATTAAAAATGAGAGATATTAATGTTTTTACGAAATTCCCCATTCTCTCTGCTGCCCCCGCTGGCGGCAGAGGGGAGGGACTATAAAACCAGGAAGTGGTGTGCCACACAGTCCCTTCAAGATGGAGGAAGGCAGAGAGTCACGTTTCTCTGAGCTGTGAATAACACTGAACACATGTCTACTCAAATGTAAGTGCCATTAGTGGTTCTAAAATGCTTGCAGAATGTGTCTATTGGTTCTAAAGCTTCTATTGGTTCTAAAAATGTCTATTGGTTCTAAAGCTTGCAAAAAATGTCTATTGGTGCTAAAGCTTGCAAAAAAATGTCTATTGGTTCTAAAGCTTGCAAAAAAATGTCTATTGGTTCTAAAGCTTGCAAAACATGTCTATTGGTTCTAAAGCTTGCAAAAAATGTCTATTGGTTCTAAAGCTTGCAAAAAATGTCTATTGGTTCTAAAGCTTGCAAAAAATGTCTATTGGTTCTAAAGCTTGCAAAAAGTGTCTATTGGTTCTAAAGCTTGCAAAAAATGTCTATTGGTTCTAAAGCTTGCAAAAAATGTCTATTGGTTCTAAAGCTTGCAAAAATAGTCTATTGGTTCTAAAGCTTGCAAAAAAAGTCTATTGGTTCTAAAGCTTGTAAAAAAATGTCTATTGGTTCTAAAGCTTGCAAAAATATGTCTATTGGTTCTAAAGCTTGCAAAGTTCTAAAGCTTGCAAATAAAATGTCTATTGGTTCTAAAATGCTTGGCTTGGCTTTGGTGTGTCTTGAAATTGAAAGGCACTACTTACTGCAAATGATGGCATGAGTTGAAAGGCACTACTTACTGCAAATGGTGGCTTGGGAGCTTTGGCTTGAAGTTGAAAGGCACTATTACTGCAAATGGGGGGCGTGGGTACATTGGCTTGAAGTTGAAAGGCACTACTTACTGCAAATTGTGGCTTGAAGTTGCTTTGGCTTGAAGTTGAAAGGCACTACTTACTGCAAATGGGGGGCGTGGGTACATTGGCTTGAAGTTGAAAGGCACTACTTACTGCAAATTGTGGCTTGAAGTTGAAAGCACTACTTACTGCAAATGCTGGCATGAAGTAGAAAGGCACTATTTACTGCAAATGGTGGCTTGGGTGCTTTGGCTTGCAGTTGAAAAGCAGTACTTACTGCAAATGGTGGCATGAGGTTGAAAGGCACTACTTACTGCAAATGGTGGCTTGGGAGCTTTGAAGTTGAAAGGCACTACCTGCAAATGATGGCTTGGGTGTGGCTTGGATGTGGCATGCAGTTGAAAGACACCATTTACTGCAAATGGTGGCATGAAGTTGAAAGGCATTACTTACTGCAACTGATGGCTTGGGTGTGGCTTGAAGTTGAAATACACCACTTACTGCAAATGGTGGCATGAAGTTGAAAGGCACTACTTACTGCAAATTGAGGCTTGGTTGCTTTGGTTTGAAGTTGAAAGGCACTAATTACTGCAAATGGTGGCTTGGGAGCTTTGACTTGGAAGTTGAAAGGCACTACTTACTGCAAATGATGGCTTGGGTGTGGCTTGGGTGTGACTTGAAGTTAAAAGGCACTACTTACTGCAAATTGTGGCTTGAAGTTGAAAGGCACTACTTACTGCTTCGGCTTTCAGTTGAAAGTCACTACAAATGATGGCTTGGGTGTGGCTTGAAGTTGAAAGACACCACTTACTGCAAATGGTGGCATGAAGTTGAAAGGCACTACTTACTGCAAATGGTGGCTTGGGAGCTTTGGCTTGAAGTTGAAAGGCACTACTTACTGCAAATGATGGCTTTGGCTTGAAGTTGAAAGGCACTACTTACAGCAAATGATGGCTTGGGTATGGCTTGAAGTTGAAAGGCACTACTTACTGCAAATGGTGGCTTGGGTGCTTTGGTTTGAAGTTGAAAGGCACTAACTGCAAATGGTGGCTTGGGAGCATTGGCTTGAGGTTGAAAGGCACTACTGACTGCAAATGGTGGCTTGGTTGCTTTGGCTTGAAGTTGAAAGGCACTACTTACTGCAAATGGTGACTTGGGAGCTTTGGCTTGAAGTAGAAAAGGCACTACTTACTGCAAATGGTGGCTTGGGTGCTTTGGCTTGAAGTTCAAAGGCACTACTTACTGCAAATGGAGGCTTGGATACAATGGCTTGAAGTTAAAAGGCATTACTTACTGCAAATGGTGGCTTGTGTGCATTGGCTTGAAGTTGAAAGGCACCACTTACTGAAAGGCATGAAGTTGAAATGCACTACTTACTGCAAATGGTGGTTTGGGTGCTTTGGCTTGAAGTTAAAAGGTACTACTGTAAATGCACTTACTTCCTGTTTGCACGGTACATTGATTTTAGATAAAACGCTACCACTTACGGCTGTGATTTTTGGCCATCTTTCTCAGTCCCCCTCCGCTGAGCAGGTGCAGAGAATTCTTCCCATCAATGAAAAATAAAAGTGTTATTAGTTTATTAAAAAAGATTGAGAATCTCTCTCCTGTCAATCACTCCATGAAAGCCACACCTTTTCCGGTGGGGGGGGGGGGGGAGGGGGAGGGGTTATAAAACCCGGAAATGTGGGTGTGGCTCAGTCTCTGTAAGATGGAGGAGGGAGAGGTCAAGACTAGCCGTCTTTAGTGGCTTTGCACCCTACTTCAAATGGTATGAAACTGCACTTGAATTTGGTGGCCTTGCACCCTGCTAGAAGTGGTAAGAAACTGCACTTGAATTTGGTGGCCTTATACCCTGCTTGAAATAGAATTTCAAGGATTAGCCGTGAGTCAAGTACCAGCCCACCAGCCGTGAGTAAGTTGCCAGCACAACAGGCTTGATTGACTGAGACGCCAGCCCAAGAATCTATTTGGCGCACAATTTACATACTAGCCCTCTGGAAACCAGTCCCTTCAGCCCACGACACCCATACTAGCGCTCCAGAAGCCCCCCCCCCCCCCCTCCCCAACTGGCCACCAATATTAGAATTGGTGGAGAGGTGGAATATTGCGTTGGATGACCAGCCCTCCTGTGTGATGCTGGGACCCAACGGGTCCTACTTAGTCTAGTATCTGCTAAAGTTCAAACAAATGCCTCAAAACCCATTGGCCGGCAGTTCATTCCTCAGCAAGACAATGATCCCAAACAAACTGCTAAAGCAACAAAGGAGTTTTTCAAAGCTAAAAAATGGTCAATTTTTGAGTGGCCAAGTCAATCACCCGATCTGAACCAAATTGAGCATGCCTTTTATTTGCTGAAGAGAAAACAGAAGGGGACTCACCCCAAAAACAAGTATAGGATAAAGATGGCTGCAATACAGGCCTGGAAGACACCCAGCAACTGGTGATGCCCATGAATTGCAGACTTCAAGCAGTATTGCATGCAAAGGATATGCAACAAAATACTAAACATGACTACTTTAATTTACATGATATTGCTTTGTCCCAAACATTATGGAGGACACTGTGATAGACACATACCATTAACAAACATTTACTTCACCAGAATTATCAATATTGTCACTGAAAAAATAAGTCAATATGAATTAAATGGATATGCATGAAGAACCTGGATGAAAAAAACCCAGTATCAAGTAACTAATGGTCAATCTCCATGTTTTGCATTAAAAAAACTTCATGATAGTCTCAAGAGTTCAGGCGACAGACATCCCATGGTGAATTAATTTCTACCCTTAACAGGAACTACTTTACTATAAGCAACACACTACTAATAAATGTAGCAAATTCCCCAGATCCAGGGACTGTTTCTTCCCAGCTGTTATCGGACAACTGAACCATCCATCTTACCTCAACTGGAGAGCAGTCCTGAACTATTATCCACCTCATTTAGAGACCTTTGGACTATCTTTATTCACTTTACTTGCTTTATCATGTCCTTATCATGTATCTGTACATTATGAATGGCTCAACTGTAATCGTGTGTTGTCTTTCCGCTGATTGGTTAGCACACAACAAAAGCTTTTTACCCCTCCCTAGGTACTTTCCCCTGCAACCACAGCAGATGCAACACTTGTCCCTTCACCTCCGCCCTCAACTCCATCCAAGGACCCCGACAGTCTTTTCAGGTGAGGCAGAGGTTCACTTGCACCTCCTCCAACCTCATCTACTGTATCCGCTGTTCCAGGTGTCAAATCCTGTAGATCGGTGAGAGCAAGCGCAGGTTTGGCGATTGTTTCGCTGAACACCTTCGCTCAGTCTGCCTAGGCTTACGTGATCTCCCGGTTGCTGAACACTTTAGCTCCCCCTCCCATTCCCATACTGACCTTTCTGTCCTTGGCCTCCTCCGTTGTCAGAGTGAGGCCCAGCACAAATTGGAGGAACAGCACATTATATTTTGCTTGGGTAGCTTACACCCCTTTAAACCCCAACAGTTTGAACATTGGCTTCTCCAACTTCAAATAGTCATTGCTTTCCCTCTCTCTCCATCCCAGTTCTCCCACCAGTCTCAGTGTCTCCAACTGCATTCTATCTCCATCCCGCCCACTCCCCTGAGATCAGTCTGAAGGGGCTCGACCCGAAATGTCACCCATTCGTTCTCTCCAGAGGTCAAGTCAAGTCAAGTTTATTTGTCACATACACATACGAGATGTGCAGTGAAATGAAAGTGGCAATGCTCGCGGACTTTTGTGCAAAAGACAAACAACAAAACAACCAAACAAATTATAAACACAATCATAACACACATATTCTTTTTCATAATAAATAATGGAAGGGAAAAACGTTCTGTAGAGTTAGTCCCTGGTGAGATAGGCGTTTACGGTCCAAATTGCCTCTGGGAATGCCTGTCCTGCTGCCTGTCCTGCCTGTCCTGCTGAGTTACTCCAGCATTTTGTGTCTACCTCAATTTAAACTAGCATCTGCAGTTCTTTCCTACACAAAGTGTTTGACCGTACGGAATACACGTGACAATAAACTAAACTAAATTATTAAGCAGAGTCCCAGTGCCTCAGTATTAAGAGTTGGGAAGACCCTGTGCTGTGACCTCGCTTCAAATTCTTCCAGTCAAATTTGGTAGCATCATTGTTTCCGTGGCAGCCCTGGACTATAGTCTGGAGGATTTACAGGACTAGATGAGGATACTGCACCTGGTGCTGACACCGCACAAACAAGGGAAGGTATATCACCACACGAAGCCATATGTGTCACCGGTCCTATGTGTATGGCCAAAGAGTTGTAATAACACGACTGGATATAAAAGAAGCAATATTTAATGTAAAGACACAATAGAATGTATTACGAGTTGCACGGTTCTTATTTTGGATATATTTTTTATTACAAATAAAGTTTACTATTGAAGTTTAAACAAATCCTTTAACTGAAACAGGTAATTCACCTGGGTCAAACAGGCAGGACAATCTCAGATACCTCTGCCTACATACAGAATAGGTGCAGAGGATGTGGCTTTGCTTTACAGAAAATGGCAATACAATCAGTTTACTAGCAACACATCAACATAAGACAACACTGACAGTGTGGAGGTCTTTATAAAATGTTGGTTAGGCAACAGTTGTACAGATCTGGCTGCTGGACTGTAGAAGCAATGTGATTGCAAAGGAAATGATGCAAAGGATACCTACTAAGAATTTGCCCAGGTTGGAATGTTTCAGTTATGGAGCCAAGTTGGATAGGCCAGATTTGGTTTTTTTATCATGGAGAAAGCTAAAGATGGATCTAACAGGGGTATTCAAAATTATTTGGACCATAGATCAGATGGATAGTGGAAACTTTGCCTCATTGGGGAGACTTCTGAAATCAGATGCACAGCATCAAGGAAAGAGCAAGAGGGATTCTGATTAATAAAATTGCTCACTCAGAGGATGGTGGCAATCTCAAACACACTGTCTGAGGTTGGAGGGATGTACTCTCAGAACATTTACAGAGTATCCAGACGAGCACAATGGCATGGAAATGTGTTCTTGAAAGTAGGCACAACAGTGGGAGCAGAAGAACCTGTTTCTGTGTTGTATGCCTATGACTATTAAATACTTTGTACCACCTCCAAACTGACCCTCACATATTCTTAGTCCTAATTCTCTCCATTTCAGATCCATCTCCCTCACATGGATGCAAATGGCAGCAAAATGCAGTACTCTCAATTGTGATCCTGAACAATCAAGGAATCTGTGAAGAACACATTGAGGCAATGGGAAGGATCATAACCAAGACACTGCGGTCATACAGGAAGGCACCAATAACTGGCATCAGTCCCATATGACTGACTACACATCATCCTGCAGGCCTGACGATGCACAAAGCCTTGCTGGTGCTGACAAAAGAGACCCAAAATTTGGTAAAAACAATGAATAAGCAGAAGAGCAGGGAGACTTAAGGGATACACATTTGTAGTCAGGGAAACATCTGAGGTTGATAAGGCTGTAACAAAAGCAACACTAATTATGAAATCAGAGTCATTTCAACTGAGCCGGTACCCTGGTTACCGTATAGCTTAAGGCTTCCAAGTTCATTATCAACTTCATGATGACATCTTAAATACTTATTTTACAATGTTTGTGGCCTGCTATCCCTTCACAATCTTCCCTTTATGGGAAATTGACATCCTGTATCAAAATATGTGAAATTAAGATCCCATTAACACTCACAGGTCAAAGTAAAAGATCTTATTGTGCAACCTCAAGAAGGGTAAAATCCTTTACATTCCAGCCAATAACTGCCTCAATTAACATCAAAGAAAGAGAGTGTCCATCATCGCATTGCTTTCGGGGAAGCTTGTAAACTAACTACAGACGTTTCCAGCATAATAACTGCATCTATGTCCTGCGTTTTATTTTAAATGTTTAAGAAGGAACTGCAGATGCTGGAAAAACGAAGGTACACAAAAATGCTGGAGAAACTCAGCGGGTACAGCAGCATCTATGGAGCGAAGGAGATAGGCAACGTTTCGGGCCGAAACCCTTCTTCAGACTCTTCTTCAGACTTCCTCAGTCTGAAGAAGGGTTTTGGCCTGAAACGTTGCCTATCTCCTTCGCTCCATAGATGCTGCTGCACCCGCTGAGTTTCTCCAGCATTTTTGTGTACTTCATATTTTAAATGTCCTGTGTTGCCTGTTCAATGTTTTAGAATGACCCAAGACCAATCTGTTTTTCTATGACATTCTGAAATCACTAAATTCTCTATCTTTCCAGTCTCATCTAGCTACACCCTTTGTTAGCGTTTTAAGTTTCTCTTGCATTGATCCAAACCATGGACACACTGTTTAGGGATGCAATCCCCAGATCCTCATACTTCTATTTCACTGTAAGAATCTTCTTAAAGCACATCGAGGTATTCTAGTGGTCATTCGAGCTTTTTCTTTTCTTTTAGGATCTTTGCAGTAATGGAGTGCCTTTGAATGCTTTCAAATGGATTACATGAATGCAAGATGTGATTGCTAAGCACCTACGTGTACCACAAAATGTATGTTATTGGTAAGAAATAATACATGCCATTCGTTGAATACAATTGATGAATACAAACATGCAATCATAATTTTGATATTGCAAGTTTGCTGAGTCCCATTTCCCAATGGATTTTCTCCTTCAACAGGCTATGAATGTTTTTATTTGGAAGTAGAATTATCTGTAACAAAAGTAATTTAATGCTAAGTGGAAAGTAAAATGTGTATGTGGCTCATATTACTAAAATAAACTTAAATTTATACAATACCTTTGGCACATAAGGGAAATAAAATAATAGATAAACTTGAAATTGAAATACACAAGATATTAGGGTAGTTTGTGTGAAGAGTTTACCTTGAGATAATAACTTGATATGCCAATCTGAACAAGTAACACACTTTTCTGTTTTGTTGGGAAAAAAAGATAAGTTTTCCACTTCTTAGAGTCCAGAAAGTTCTTTGAATTTTCATAGTCAACAGAAAAGGCAAATTATATGTCAGAGTTTATTTCGAGGGTAATGGAACTGCTTTGTAAGACACAATGTGGCACTGCAAAAAATAAGGCGTTTTGCATTACAGTCGAAGATAAAATACAATAGAAGGCAAGACTATTCCTACATCAACAATGTTACCTCCAAATGTTTACTTTGCCAAGTTTCAATTTAGTTTCATATTCACGTCAATAAATATCTTTAACATTCAAGGGCTTTACCATCAGAATCCCTCACCATCAACATCCTGTCAGTAACGACAAGAATTTCAACTAGATCAGCCACATAAATACCAGATCAAACCACAAATTTGGTATCCTGTGGTGACAAACTCGCCTCCATTCACCCCAAAATCCATTCCTTCAAGCACAAAAACACCTATCTGTAGAGTAGAATTTCTTGGAAAAGTGCAGTTCCAACAATTCTCATGAAGCTATCCAGAACAAAGCAGTGGACTTGATGATATCTCATCCAATACTGTAAATTCGCATTGCCTATGCCGCTGTACAGCAGCTGCAGCGTATACTAAA
The DNA here is from genome assembly GCF_028641065.1 of Leucoraja erinaceus. Classification (NCBI taxonomy): domain Eukaryota; kingdom Metazoa; phylum Chordata; class Chondrichthyes; order Rajiformes; family Rajidae; genus Leucoraja; species Leucoraja erinaceus. The sequence goes on from NC_073380.1 coordinate 61,383,370, forward strand.
AGCAAAATGCACCGCAACCGCGCAGCCAACTTCTATAGCATCTCCAAAAACCAAGACTCAACTACCAAGATAGACATTGGCAACGGATGCATGGGAAAACCACCGCCTTCAGGTTTCCATCTGCCTTGCATCATTCTGATTTGGAAACATAAATTGACACACTTCCATCATTGTGGGGTCTAAATCTTTGAACTCCCTACCCGACAGTAGTGTGAGAATACTTTCACCAGAAAGAGTGTGACATTTCACTTTGGCAGCTCACCACAAGGACAATTAGAATGTACAATAAATGCTGACCTTGTCAGCAGTGTTCAGTTCCTAAAAAAAAGTATCCTAACAAGTCAACTCACAATAACTTATTTGTTCCAAACTGCTTTGTGCACATGCCTTGATTTTTCTTTTACATGTGTATAATCTGGTCAGTTGCTTAAGTCACCATTATTCACTGTTCATCGATAAACAAACTGCCACACCTAAATAGTCAGCATTATATAATATATGGATTTATAGATCAAGATTTTGTTTCCAATACCCATCAAGACAATGTTAAGATAAGATACTTAAGGTGGCAAATAAACAAAGTCTGATTTAAGATTAATCCTGGTAATACTACATTGGTACCAAAGATATCTTCCATGAAATTGTGGTAATTGGCATAAATTAATCTGATACAATTTATTTGTAAATAGAATGACCATGTACACTTAATCTCAATCCATAATAATCAAATTCGGAGCGCTCTCTTACCTCGTCATTCTTCCACTAAGTCAGAGAGAGTTTTCTTCTGGCAAATGGCTTCATAGAGACACTAGCTATGTGCTATTGAAGAGTCACCTCAACTCTAACATCTGCATCTGTGCACTGCAATGGCAAACTGAGAACTAAAGAGGAACATAGAACAATACAGAAAAGGACACAGTGTGCTGGAGTAACTCAGCAGATCAAGTATCTCTGGAGAACATAGATAGGTGCCATTTCAAGTCACAACCCTTCTTCAAACTTGAAACATCATCTATCCATTTTCTCCAGAGATACTGCCTGACCTGCTGAGTTACTCAGCACTTTCATCACAGGAACAAGCCCTTCAAACCCACAATGTCTGTGCCAAGTTAATCTCCTGTGCTAGTCTGATTCATATCCCTCAATTTGCTGCATATCCATGTGCCTACGGAAAAGTCTCTTAAACACCACTATCATATCTGCTTCCGCCACCATCCCTGGCAGTGTGTTCTAGGCACCCACCCCTCTCTCTCTCTCACAGTAAAAAACATGTCCTACACATCTCCTTTGAACTTTGCCGCACTCACCTTAAAGCTACTCCTTCCAGTCTTTGACATATCCACTATGGGAAACAGATACTGTCTCTCCACCACTCATCCACCTTAGGGAAATGGTTCTGTCGTCTTACCATTCTATGCCTCTCATAATCCTCTTAATCTCGGACACCTTAGAGAAAACAATTCATGTTTGCCAACCTTTCCTTATAGCTTATACCCCCTAATCTGGTAAACCTCTTTTGCCCCCTCTCTACAGCCTCCACAGCCTTCCTTGCAAAGGGGTGACCAGAATATCATAGAACTGGTTTGTAAGTTGTCCCTGTGACCTGCGTGGGTTTTCTCTGGGATCTCTGGGTTCCTCCCACACTCCAAAGACGTACAGATTTGCAGGTTAATTGGCTTGCATAATTGTAAATTGTCCCTAGTGTGTGTTGAATAGCATTAGTATGCGGGGATCGTTGGTCGGCGCAAACTTGGTGGGCTGAAGGGCCTGTTTCCACGCTGTATCTCTCAACTAAACAAGATTAGTACACAGGTGACCGATGGTCTGTGAGGACTCTGTGGGCTGAAGGGCCTGTTTCCACGATGTTTCTCTAAAGTAACCCAAACTAATTGTATACAATGCTCCAAATATAGCCTGATCAAAGTTTTATGGAGCTGCAAGATTACTTATTTTCTCTTATACTTAATGTCTCAACCGATGAATGCAAGTCTACCATTTGCCTCCTTTACCACTCCATCTATAATAAATGTGACGCTTTCAGGGACCTATGGATTTGGATCGTGAATCCTTATGTATATCGGTGGTATTGAGAATCTTGCTATTAACTGTATATGTTCCCTTGTATTCAACGACCCAAAGTGCAAGACCTCACAGTTGCTCAGGACTAAGCTGACAGGCAAGTTCACTTCTCACCCACACTCTGAGCTTTACACCAAGGTTGGTATAAGTAACAGAATGCCTTCTTTTGAATAGGGTCACCGGCCTTGAATAATTCAAGGTAGACAAGTAGTTAACTTTCATTATTTTTTTAAAGTCACCTTCAGTGATAAATTACACAGTTAACAAATCAAGGCCAGCATTTATCACCGATGAAGTGATATCGTAACATGAACAAGAAAATGCGGCTCACATTATGCAAAATGGCTTTATACTCCAATATAAAACAAAAGGATTCAGCAAAGCCATTTAACCTCAACATCCATACAAAGGCTCATTTTTACTTCGTATGAATGAAGAATTATTCCAAAAAATTGTAGTACAGACATCTCAAAAATTGTGCTTATTTTCAATTTAGCACTCACTCCACCAGAACATATTGGCTTATCCATTGATATTATTCCCCTAGCTTCTTCCCTAAAGTCAGAAAGAAAACAGGTAACTACTTGGTGGGCTGCTTCCCTTACTAACAGAATTCTTGCCTTTGCATACATTAAAACAGTTCATTTTAATGCCTAATAAGCAAAACAACTGCAGATCCAACCATGCCAATCAGTCAGAGTTGAAGATTGCGACTTTTCCAAAAGGAAAGGAGCATCTCAGAACAGTGGGCCAAATTCAGTTCGCTGTTAATCAGTTCTTCCGGCTCTCAGCCATCCATGGCTTAGAACCTCAGATTCTTGCAAATGTTCAGCCAAACAAACAAGATGAACTGAAGGTCAGGTGCCAAGATATCTGATCTCCAGCTCCAGGGTGAAACGCAACATCAAGTCCAGCAGTGGTGGATTTAGACCTTCAAGTTTAACAGGTAGCCAGCAGACTAACAGCAAACTGAATTTTGCTTGCTCAAGTTACATTTTTTTTAATCAATTTGAATAATTTTTAGACATCTTGGTGGCAAGCTGTGGATGTCTTTCGACCTTAAGACTTTAGAGATACAGCGCGACAACTAGCCCTTAATCCCACCGAATCCACACTGACCAGCGATCACCCTATCCCACACAACAGGAACAATTTAAGATTTTTCAAAGTCAATTAACCCACAAACCTGTATGTCTTTGAAGTGTGGGAGGAAATCGAAGCACTCTGAGAAAACAATGTGGTCACAGAGAGAACGTACAAACTCCGTACAGACAGCACACATAATCAGGATTGAAACCAGGTCCCTGATGCTGTAAGGTAGCTCTCTACTGCTGTGCAACTGCACCACCCTTGAGGATTTCTAAGTGAGAGCGTTCCATTTTATGCCACCAACAGCCAACTCATCTTGTGAGCCTGCTCCACTTCTCGAATGTAGAGAGGCAGCTCAGTCTGGCCTCCCCACCCAGGCTCAGCAACTACCACGAACATTGAAGCCAAGGGGTGTTCATTGTAATCCTGCCACTTGTCTTTTGTTCACAATTGATTCAATACCTCTAACAAGCACTCTCTAGTTTTAAGATCAAATGTTATTCTGTACTTCATAAGAAATCATAGTTTTGGTTTACATTACTGTCATTACATGTCTAAATGTATTATTAACTTCAACACAAAATTGTGTTTTTTTTGCAATTGCGTAATCTGCGTGAGATATGCAAATTGTACTTCATTCAGTAGGATGGATTTTTATAATCTAAAAAATGAATAGTATTTTCACTTTGATTTCCTCTTACCCTTGTGGGTAAAAGGAATGAACCTACTCATACTGCAACTGTCCAGCAATAAACATGTTTAATGTTTAAGTAATATTTTAATTTTTATGTAAGTAAACAATAAGCCAACAAAGAAAGATGTGTGTAAATTATACTGTACCATTTGACCATCTCTAATTCAAGTTCAGCCTCATCAGTTACAGCAAACAACAATTTGTCCCCTATAATATACTTTTAAAAATATTACAAGATTTTAAAACTATATTTGACTCAATAAAACTTTAACATAAAAAGCATAATACATTTTAAACCACCCTTTGGATTGAATTTAGTTCATATTCAATGCTCCAAGGCACATTTATTAAAATACATCCATATTGCAAGAAAGGAATTCTGACACATTAAAAGATAAATTTACTGCAGTTGAGAAATATACAATATGGTCAACTTCCTTTGCTATTGAAAATATATCAACTTCCTTTGTTTTTGAAAACATGATAATATTTATTTCATCTGTTTAGCTCTTACAATCAATAGTAAACGCTCAACTCCTTTACCCCATCAACAAAGCAGTCATAAATTTTAATTGCACTGTGCTCAAATACAAGGGATGAAGCTTAGAAATTAATGCACAGTAAATAAATAACTCTAAGCGGGCATGGAAAAACATCGATCTTTCCATTCAACTGCTGTAGAATTCACAATACTATTATTGCACCTGTTCCTGGAACAAACTCAGAAACATTGACAGACACACTGGCAAGTGTGCACCCGTTATAACATAAATAGCTTGTAAAATATGCATTTTATTTATCAGCTGTACTTTGAAATACAATTACTTTTCAAAGTAGGTGGGAGTGGGAAGGAAATATTGGTACCAAATAAAATGTTCACTCAACAATTCATTTTGTTTTATTTCCAAACCATTTAAAGCCAATAACAGACCAAATTCTTGCACTTCATGATGTGCCTTTGAATTTGATGAGGCTGAGCTTGCAGCATACTAATATACAAAATATTTGGCGAAAGCATTAATGAACTTAAACAAATTATACCAAACTTTAAACACAATACTTTGGTATAGACTGAAAGGTTGATTAAATGAATAATTAATCTACATAAGCAACAACATCTACAATTTCATACACTGCAGACCCAGTTAGCATTTTATTCAAGTAACATGTAAATTTAATTTCAGTTTCTTTTCAAAATCAAGCCATTCTTTTATCAGTCAAGACCAGAGTACACTAGCTGTATTATTATGCTTGTTATTCAATTTACTTTGTACACCCATTACAAAAAATACATTTAAAAGCAAGACCTTCTCATCAAGTGTCAACCTAAAGTAATTCACCAGTACTTCAATGCCTGGTCTCAAGGGCAATAATCATCCATGTACATATATACCACACTGCCACTTCTTTGATAAAGGTCTCCAAATCCACATTGTTTACATAAATTTTACCAAACTGCTTGCTGAGCTGGCAACTGTCAGTAGTATCAATTAAAATTAAGAAATTAGGAGCAAAATGAATATGTGCACATAGTCCAGGTAAAAGAAATATCATGGAAAATATTCTATGCTTTGCCTTAAATATAAAGTCACAAAGCAATTTACACATTAGTTCACATCTCCCTTGCCCCCGTGGTAAATGCATCACTAAATGCAATTGGCTAAAGTAGTTGAGCAATGTAAATGCCTCATGTATAATTATCAACTTTAACCAGTTAGCCACCTTGAAAATGTTATGGTAACTCAGACATACTGCTATTGATATTTACATCAACCTTTTGTAAAAATCAACATATAATCAAAACTTCAAAACAATTATTAAGTACCATCTCCTCTGATATGTTGAAGTTAATGTGTACCTTTTGCATCCAGATTTTAGCTATTATTTCAACAGCAACTTTAAAACAAAATATATTTTTAATCTAATAATTCTCAATCCTTAACCCATCACAGACTTTGCACACTTTAATTTTATCACATCTGCAACAAAACCTTGAACATCAACTTGACCTGCATTTCACAAAACTATATTTAAAAAAAAAAAAAAAAATATATATATATATATATATATTCTGATATGTTCAGATAAATTTCCGTCTGTGTGAATTTTAATACCTGAATGAACTGTGTGTCATCTTGCAACATTAATCTGTACAAGGTTGTCACTTCCTAGTCCATTATCATCTAGTATCATCTGATCTTCGTCGTTGCTCTTTAAATTTTAGAAACATATTTAAATTTCTAAGTAATGAAGGGTTAGAAAAGGTGAGATGAGCTTATTTTTCATTGGCTTGTCAGTCGTGTAAGCTTTATTTCCATATCAAGTGACTGCAAATGTCTGCTTCCTTTATTTTGCTCCCTTTCCTACAGCATCTGTGCAGTCATAGAAAATGCCCAGTCTTTTCTGATCATCACGACGTTGCACAAAAAACATATCGCCCTATCTCAATTACCATACACTTCCCACTTGTCATCCAAGTTCAGAAAATAGCCGTATATACTTTGTCGAGTCCCTCGACTTGAATCTTGCCAATACCTTTCATCATTTTTGTTTATTTTATTCTTCTGAAAGGGCAACGATGAAACCTTATACTTTAAATATAAATACGTACTCGTAAATACAATACCAGATTACAATATGTCAGATGACATAGGCCCTGCACTTGTTTGACACAAGCCTGAATATCTACGCATAAAGACACGTTTTAGGCATGAAATTATTTACATTTACTTTTACAAATCACCGCGGTGTCTGTAAATTTAAACATCTGAACACTGTGTGTATTATAAATATGTGAAGTAATCCTTTCTTACCTAATGCCACCTCGCAGGCTTTGCGCAACTGGGAGTGATGCGCCTTCTTCACCTCCTTATCTGCCAAAATCTTCTCAAGCGCTCTGGTGAGAAACATGTTCTTCGTCTTTTTCCCTTCATACATGTCGTGCTGCCCACACTGGAAGCGGCCCGGGGTTCTTCCCCCCACTCCCCCCTCTCTCCCTCCCTCTCCTGCTGGATTTTCCGATTATTATTAATTTATTCGCTTCTCTTCTCTTTCCTTTTCCCTTTGCCACCCCCCTTGAGGCCAGCAGCGATCAACAAGAGGAGGAGGAGGAGAGAGAGGGGGTGAGAAGGGGGGCTGCAGTTGCAGGGGCCGGTGCCGGTGCAGCGGGTGTCGAGGTGGGCCGGGAGCTGTGGCGTTGCTGTGCCGAGCACCGAGCTTCCCCCATCACCGGCCTGCCATCGCCATGTTGGAAGGAAGCAGCGTCACGCTGTGAGCGTCACGCCCGGGCTGCAGCAAAAGGACGCGCGGCGAGCGAGCGAGCGATGCCCGTTGCCTGCACCCCAGCTGACAAGCACCTTGCCTGCACCCCAGCTGACAAGCACCTTCCCACTCCCCCCGCCCGCCCGCCCGCCTGCACCCCAGCTGACAAGCAGCTTCCCACTCCCCCCGCCCGCCCGCCCGCCTGCACCCCAGCTGACAAGCACCTTCCCACCCCCCCGCCCGCCCCCGCCCGCCTGCACCCCAGCTGACAAGCAGCTTCCCACTCCCCCCGCCCGCCCGCCCGCCTGCACCCCAGCTGACAAGCACCTTCCCACTCCCCCCGCCTGCACCCCAGCTGACAAGCACCTTCCCACTCCCCCCGCCCGCCCGCCCGCCTGCACCCCAGCTGACAAGCACCTTCCCACTCCCCCCGCCCGCCCGCCTGCACCCCAGCTGACAAGCACCTCCCCCCCCCCCCCCGCCCGCCCGCCTGCACCCCAGCTGACAAGCAGCTTCCCACTCCCCCCCCGCCTGCCCGCCCGCCTGCACCCCAGCTGACAAGCACCTTCCCACTCCCCCCGCCTGCCCGCCCGCCCGCCTGCAACCCAGCAGCGAGTGAACGATGCAACAAAGAACGGAGATAGACACACACACACACACACAACGCTGGAGCAACTCAGGGGGACAGGCAGCATCTCTGAAGAAAAGGAGTCGGGGTATGAAGAAGTCGAAACGTCACAGCTAACTAACAATGATTCATTCTACATTTCTGTGATCATCATCATCATCTGCATTGACCTGAAGATAGACATAAAAATGCTGGAATAACTCAGAGCTCCTCCAGCAATTTTTTTGTGTCTATCTTCGGTGTAAACCAGCATCTGCAGTTCCTTCCTACACATTACGTCTGTTTTGATTTGTCGTTTTCACACCCTATCCTTCAACATATCTCTAGTCTCCCTCTCCCCCGACTCAGTCTGAAGAAGGGTCTCGACCCGAAACGTCACTCATTCCTTCTCTCCACATACGCTGCCTGTCCCTCTGAGTTACTCCAGCAATTGGTTTATCTTCGTTGTATCTGTAGTTCCTTCCTACACAATAAAGGGCCTTGTCGTTGACTTCAACAACAACCTGTGACACTGCAATTCATAACGCCCATCAGGTGCTTCTTAAAATCTCAATCCAAGTTAAATGATACCATCCATTTGTACAAATGCATCGAGTTAATAGATTTCTGTTTGGAAGGTTTTAATGTCAGAAAGGTCGCGAAAACAACACCACCCCCAACGGTCACAAATAGTGTAGCATAAATTAGTAATTCGCAGTGGAGCAATAGACGTAAATTAAACGTTCGAACATTAAAATAATTTAATTTAAAGAGTTATACGGAACTCTGGCAACATTTTACAATGGGAAATCAGCAGAGCATCCGTAAAGATTTTGAAAACAGGGTGCGGTGTGTGGAAGAATCAATACTGAAAGGTAAATGCATTTCAAAGAATGCCTGGGCTACATTGTTTTATTACGCAATTCTATTTACTGTAATATCCCAACTAGCAAATCCCAATAAATTCACTTATTGATTGACACACTGTAATTAAAATATAATGTTATATATATAAGATAGAGTACAGATAAAAAAATATGATTTTCCAGTTATCCAGGGAATAAGCAAACTGAGGGGAGGTGTGGAGTGGGTAGATTGGACTGTAAACCAGTCATCTTAGGGGAGGGACACGTTTGTGAGAGGCGGGAACGTTGGCAAGGCGGTGGGAAGGAAGTAGGAAGAAAAATGCCAAGGCTGTAAAATCGTCAGTTCGAGTCTAAATAACACGTTTATTCAGATCCTTGTGGGGTTCTCGAATGATATGTCAATATTTACATTTTTAATAGTTGTTTTCTAAGATTTAACCTCTCAGTGAAATGTATTAACTTCTTTTCAATGTTTGAATACATATTAAGTATTTAATTAAAGCTACCAAGGAACTGTAGATGAAATTCCCAAAGAAATGCGTGACTGCTCAACATTATTAAATACACCAAGGGGTATTTATCTCATTCTCATCATCCAAAATAATTTGAACATTGAAATACCAAATTATATTTAGCTAGCTATTTTACTGTTCATCAGCCATGTGTAAAATCCCATGAGAAATGAATATTGCAAGTAAAGTTTAATATTAAGATGCACTTCACTTTCTTCTGATCCACGTGCAACAACAGGATTGAAGTGTAACCAAGTCCCAGGTGGCACAATAGTTGTGTGCTCAATGACGAGGCTTACAGTAGATATCTCAAGATGTCTCAGCCTTTCTGTGCTTCCTTCTGGGATAAATAAATTCTGAGCAAGGGCAATTAAAAAAAATATTGCACAAAAATATCGGTAACTTTGAAATAGAAGCTGAAAACAATAGATTTTTAGATATTTTCTCTTTAGGCCTCTGGACTATTTGAGTAGCTATTCACAATTTCTTCAATTTAAAAAAAAAATCAGAATTTTTCCAATAACATCATTGTCACTGTAGTCGTTCCAATGAAAGCACCAATGAACTTAGATTCACCGTATCTACTCCACCTGCTGTATCATTCTGGTATTTTTCCTATGTAATATCAAGCACCATCATGAATTGGCAAAGGAGGTATTAGGGAAAGGCCTCCAGTTACTGGATTTGGACATATTTTGAATTGCATTTTTCTGGCAAGGCCACTAGATATCACATCTGACATTTTCCCAGTATGAGATATTCATCGACTGATGCCATCATCTTTGCAATGCCCACTTTTCAAATTACTACATTGCAGTTGTCACTTTTGAAAAAACAAGGTGCGAATTTGTGGCAGTTTGGCGAAGAGATGCGAATTAAAGAGTCCCCATTGAGAAAATCAATGTTCCCTTCAGAGCCTCGGTCTGACTTATTTTTCAGCATTCAAGACAAATGCACAAGCATTACTGTGCATTCCCCTAATGTTCAGAGCACTTTGGTGTATGCTGGTACAATCTTTCCCAGATTGATTAATCTTTACCACAGTGACATGGGCTCAATCAGGCAGATGATCATGTGGGGCATAGTTGAGGATGCAACGCTGTTCCCTCTACCATGATTGACCTCATCTCCTTGAAGAGATGACAGTTGTCCTGTCATGCCATGTTTAACCATGAGAAGGCCATCAGATGTTGAAGGATAGATGTGAGGTTATTCACTTTAGCGGCAAGAACAGGAAGTCAGATTATTATCTGAATGGTGTTAGATTAGGAAAAGGGGAGGTGCAACGAGACCTGGATGTGTTTGTACATCAGTCACTGAAAGTAAGCATGCAGGTACAGCAGGCAGTGAAGAAAGCTAATGGCATGTTGGCCTTCATTGAGAGATGATTTGAGTTTAGGAGCAAGGAGGTCCTACTGCAGTTGTACAGGGCCCTGGTGAGACCACACCTGGAGTATTGTGTGCAATTTTGGTCTCCTAATTTGAGGAAGGACATTATTGCTATTGGTGGAGTGCAGCATAGGTTCACCAGGTTAATTCCCGGGATGGCAGGACTGACGTATGATGAAGGAATGGTCGACTGAGCTTGTATTCGCTGGAATTTAGAACAATGAGGGGATCTCATAGAAACATATAAAATTCTTAAAGGATTGGACAGGCTAGATACAGGAAAAATGTTTCCGATGTTGGGGGAAGCACAGAACCAGGGGTCAGTTTAAGAATAAGGGGTAGGCCATTTAGGATTGAGGTCAGAAAAAACATCTTAGAAACATAGAAAATAGGTGCAGGAGTAGGCCATTCGGCCCTTCGAGCCTGCACCGCCATTCGATATGATCATGGCTGATCATCCAACTCGGTATCCCATCCCTGCCTTCTCTCCATACCCCCTGATCCATTTAGCCACAAGGGCCACATCTAACTCCCTCTTAAATATAGCCAATGAACTGACCTCAACTACCTTCTGTGGCAGAGAATTCCACAGATTCACCACTCTCTGTGTAAAAAATGATTTTCTCATCTCGGTCCTAAAAGACTTCCCTCTTATCCTTAAACTGTGACCCCTAGTTCTGGACTTTCCCAACATCGGGAATAATCTTCCTGCATCTAGCCTGTCCAACCCCTTAAGAATTTTGTAAGTTTCTATAAGATCCCCCCTCAATCTTCTGAATTCCAGCGTGTACAAGCCAAGTCTATCCAGTCTTTCTTCATATGAAAGTCCTGCCATCCCAGGAATCAGTCTGGTGAACCTTCTCGTTACTTCCTCTATGGCAAGAATGTCTTTCCTCAGATTAGGAGACCAAAACTGTACGCAATACTCCAGGTGTGGTCTCACCAAGACCCTGTACAACTGTAGTAGAACCTCCCTGCTCTTATACTCAAATCCTTTTGCTATGAATGCTAACATACCATTTGCTTTCTTCACTGCCTGATGCACCTGCATTCCTACTTTCAATGACTGGTGTACCATGACACCCAGGTCTCGTTGCATCTCCCCTTTTCCTAATCAGCCACCATTTAGATAAAAGTCTGCTTTCCTGTTTTTGCCACCAAAGTGGATAACCTCACATTTATCCACATTATACTGCATCTGCCATGCATTTGCCCACTCACCCAACCTATCCAAGTCACCTTGCAGCTGCCTAGCATCCTCCTCACAGCCCCCCAGCTTCTTGTCATCCGCAAACTTGGAGATCTTCTGTGAATCTGTGGAATTATCTGCCATAGAAGTCAATGGAGGCCAATTCACTGGATGTTTTCAAGCGAGAGTTAGATTTAGCTCTTAGGGCTAAAGGAATCAAGTGATATGGGGAAAAAAGCAAGAACGGGGTACTGATTTTAGATCAGCCATGGTCATATTGAATGGTGGTGCTGGCTCAAACAGCCGAATGACCTACTCCTGCACGTATTTTTCTATATTTCTAACCTCTTCCTTTGGCAGCCTTGATTTTCTAGTTGATCTTCAGCTGCCATGGAAGAGATTCTTTGTCTGTTGGGTTTCCCATAATTAAGCACGACAAACGCAGGACAACCGTCATCGCTTCATGCAGCAACTGTTACTAAACACAACACAAAGTTTTAATGGGCGACAACCAATCTAATAATTTTGTTACTGTGTATTTCTGCAGATCACAGGATGCAGCCCCCAATTGGCACTCCAAAAATCGGTGCATTTCAATTTGTAGGCAAGGATGTTTGTGTCCTTCCTAGTTATAGTTGATAGGAAGTATCAACCACCAGGTGACATTGCAATGGCTGCCTCGCCAACAGTCTGTCTCGTCCTTTTCTCTCTTTGTTGTTTTTAGCATGTGTTAAATGTATATTTTAGTATTCTTTAGCTTTGTTTTATGTGGGGGGTGGAGGGAAACTTACCTCGACGGAGATGCAATTTTTTTCCATATCGTATCTCCGCCCACACTGTAGCCCAACATCGAGGAGCTGGTGGCCTCTTGCTGGGGATCGAATTTGGGAGCTCTAACCGTGGGCGCCTGCAGGGCTTAACATCGTGGAGCCAGCGGTCATGTCGGGGATCAACCTCAGAGCTCCAACCGCGGGGAGCATGCATTGTGGAGCTTGTGGTCCCTTGGTTAGGGATCGACTTCGGGAGCTCCAGGCCACAGGAGTTTCAACCACCCAATTCGACCACCGGCAGCGGGAGCTTCGATCTCCCCGACTGCGGATGGTTCGATTGCCCCGACGCCGAGAGAATAAAGAGTGAAGAAGATTAGATTTTATTGCCTTCCATCACAGTGAGGAATGTGGGGAATCCGCTGTGGTGGATGTTTATGTTAACTTTTATGTAGTTGTGTGTCTTGTTGCTTTTTTCTAGTATGGTTGTGGTAAATCGAGTTTCACTGTACCTTAATTGGTACACGTGACAATAAAATACCTTTGAAACTTTATTCAAAATTATTGCCTCGAAATTCTGTGGTAGCAAGCCTTTATTGATTCAGATGTGATCTTAAAAGCGTCAGTTCCAGAGTTGTTAGAATTTCCTGATTATTCATTTACATGGAATGTCATAGTCATTTGCTTTGCTACAACAGTGTATTTGAGTATGTGTAGAAAGGAACTGCAGATGCTGGTTTAAGCCAAAGACAGACACAAAATGCTGGAGTAACTCAACAGGTCAGGCAGCATCTCTGGAGAAAAGAAATAGGTGACATCTCAGGTCAACCCCTTCTTCAGTGAGAGTCAGGAGAGGAAAGCTAGAGGTAATCACAGAGGGGGAGCAGCAAGAGAGGGTGTTTCTGAACTCCCGTCAAGAAAGGTGGAGAACTTCTTCAAAGTAAACATTCCTTGAGGAGATTTTGCAGTGGAGCAAATCAAATGTGTAGGAAGGAAATGTATATCTGAGTAGTATGGTGACACATTTGTACCCTATCGGATTGCACAAAAAGATAAAATGTAGGGATAGAAGTAAATCTTTGTTTTAACTTATTTAAGCAAAAATAATTACACTGTAAAATTAAAATATCAAGTTGTGTGGTTATGAATAGTTCCTCACTTCAATGGACATTCTTTTAGGAGATTATTAGTGATATTTTTTATGGCTAATGTTGTCTCTGTACATGTGGGTTTAATTAGAGATTCTGGCAGCAAAAATCCATAATATCCTGTATCTCGCAATTCAAATGCAAATGAATAAGAAATCCCATGTTTGTAGGCCCAATCGATAGAACTACCGGAAGTGACATCTAAAAGGCAAGAAACAAATGTATTAGAACATGCGTTTAGTAGATCATAACATAATATATTTACGTATGATAATAATTTGCCCCAGCTTGGTTTGCCTCTCAAAAATTACTCTTAAATGTAAAATATTAAAAAAAAAAAAAAAGATTTTGCAACTACAGCGCTGTTCAGAAGTCTACATTTTTTCCTCAATCTATGTGTATAAACTTTAGAACCAGATCAAAATTTACCACGGGTGAGAACAGTGTGGTCATTAATGCGATACTGACTCAAGTCGTGTTCTTAAAATGTAATTCTCTTGATTCCGTTTTCTCCCCTTGGGCTACTCCCTCTGTAAAATTATGCTTAGAAATGTTCTTAAAGAAGGCAATATTAAAGAAAAATGTGTGATTAACTTTACTCAATTCTTGGAATCGAAAACAGGGAAAGTTGCTCAAGGTAATGCAAATTATGTATGTATGGATTTTTAGAAGCTACGATTAAATGGCATACAAGTGGTTTGCTGAGGAGATAAAAGCCAATACAATTAAAGGAAAAATGGTGATATTGGCCTTTTATATTATTTGAGAATTATGTCCTATCATGTATTTTTAGACCATTAATATATAGCTAAAGGAACAATGGTTTTCTTTTCGATCACTGAGAGTGGCATTGTGAAACTTTTTCTTGTCATATGAAACATGTTCACAATTATTCTTCTGATAAATAATGTATTTAGATTCTGTGCTTTCCCTTTCTATCTATTACATGGATTTTTTTAAAATTGGGTATTTTATCCAGAATCTTTGGAAGTCCGTGTAGAAATGTACAGCAAAACTTAATCACCCAACATTTACACAACATGACAATAATTGATCAGTGGGAGAGCTTAGGACTAGAGGTCATAGCCACAAAATGAAAGGATGTTCCTTTAAGAAGGAGATGTGGAATTTCTTTAGTTAGAGGATGGTGAATCTCTGGATTTTTTTGCCACAGAAGGTTGTGGAGGCCGTCAATGGATATTTTTATGGCAGAGATAGATTCTTGATTAGTACGGGTGTCGGGGGTTATGGGGAGAAGGCTGGAGAATGGGGTTAGGAGATAGATCATCTATGATTGAATGGCGGAGTAGACGATGGGCTGATTGACCCAATTCTGCTCCTAACGCGTGAACTTATGAGCTTAGTCATCTCAGTTTGTCTTTAACAAGTGTAATTTGCCTCGCTCTACAATTTTATTATCCCTTATAAATAACTGCCCCACAAATATTTCCCCACCATCGACATTTGGTATACTACTCTAATTACTAGATTTATCTCTTCCATTTTTAAAAAGCAATGTATTTCATTTTACAATCATTAGACATTCTGAAAACATCCTATTGTCCAAAGAGAATTGGAACATTGCAATCAAGCCCACATCAAATCCCACTTTTGCTTCCGTCCGTAACCAGAATGCATCCCCTCCAGAGCAGTGGTATTTATGCTCAAGAACTGTCGATCTCGAAATAACCCCCTTTCCATTCTTGTTGTTTTCTCAACAATCCTGGTGCATTCTTTTACTATTATATTGGTAGCATCATTTCCAAAATGAAGATAAATTTCATTTAGCACACCAACAGGCCTATGTAAAGCTTTGTTTCATCTTAACCTTAATCACTTTGGACATTGAGGGAGCATCAGGGTTTAAATTGTCTTCTGCACTTCTTCCTTTGAGGACATGGCACCAGATTTGGTAATTGGCAACCCGTCTATGTGTCTCGGATAATGTGAATCTGATTGATCTCATTATTATTAATGATAGTTTTCTATTTATCTGGCAAGTTTAATTTGCCATTGTTTTATTTTGTATTCAGTTAGAATTTTATGACAATATTGTAAAATATTTGTGATATATTTTCTTTACAATTAAAAAATGAAACATAATTTCAAATATGCTTACATAACCTTTACTGTGGGCCTAGGTAAATATCATAAATATTAAGACTTACATAAGGTGCTAGATGCTGGCCCATGTTTGTACTTGATACTATACACAGAGTAAATAGCACTGACTGCTTTGTATGCTGCTGATTCCTAAAAAACAAAATTAAAAATGTAATTTCTTAAACAATAATAGTTGAAGTTAAAAGTAACGATTATGTTTATTTAAGTTGTTGACATCAAAATGATCACACTGTATATTGGTGATCACAATTAACTCATTAAATTACTGTTATTTCATGGTGTTATCCACATATCATGGTCTAGAAATTGCTTTCTACCACCATTTGGTGTTGAAACTTTGAGGATCACACTAGTGTTGTCTGTGATAGTCACAAAAAGATCGAGAACTATAGTTGTGAGGTTAACATGACAGCACTGTTCGGTAGATACAAAATGCTGGAAGAACTCAGCGGGTCAGGCAGCATCTCTGGAGAGAAGGAATGGATGACGTTTCGGGTAGAGACTCTTCTACAGACTGATGTCAGGAGAGGGGGGTGACAAAGATAAAATGTAGTCGGAGACAGTAAGACTAGTGGGAGAACTGGGAAGCGGGAGGGGATGGAGAGAGAAAGCAAGGGCTATCTGAAGTTAGAGAAGTCAATGTTCATAAAGCTGGGGTGTAAACTACCCAAGCAAAATATGAGGTGCTGTTCCTCCAATTTGCGCTGGGCTTCACTCTGCCAGTCATAATCATACTTTATTAGTCAAGTATGTTTTGCAACATACGAGGAATTTGATTTGCCATACAGCCATACCAATAAAAAGCAACAAAACATACAAAATACTTTTTAACATAAACATCCACCACAGTGACTCCTCCACATGCCTCACTGTGATGGAAGGCAAAAAAAAAGTTAAATCTCTTCCCTTCGTTGTTCTCCCGCAGTCGGGGGCCTTGAGCCTTCTGTTGTCGGGGAGATCTTGGCTCCCACAGCCGGCAGTCGGGGCCTCCGTATCGGGGCGATCAAGCTTCCGCATCGGGGGGGGGGGGGGGGGATCTCAGATCCCCGCGCCGGGCGATCGGACCCCAGGTTGGGGCTAGTCGAACATCTTGCAACTTTTGAGCTTCCCGACATCAGTCTCTACCCGAGACTGCGAGCTCCTCGATGTTGAAATCCGCAGGCGGAGCTTCGATCCCAGGCAAGGGATCGCAGACTCCGATGGTAAGTCCATGGCCCCAAAGTCAGTCTCGACCAAGGTCTCCAGCTCCATGATATTAGGCCACAGAGCGACCGGAGATACGATCCGGAAAACAATCGCATCTCCGGCAAGGTAAGGGATTGAATAAAAGTTTCCCCTGAACCCCCCCCCCAACATCAACCAACCAGAGAACATGAACACAAACTTTTAAAAACACACAAAAAACATAACATAACAAAAAAGACGAAAAGACAGACGAACCGTCGGCGAGGCTGCCATTGCTGACAGCGACACCTGTTGGAACAATGGAGGAGGCCCAGAATAGAAAGGTCGGATTGGGAATGGGAGGGGGAGTTTAAGTGCTGAGCCACCGGGAGATCAGGTAGGTTAAGACGGACTGAGCGGAGGTGTTCAGCGAAACGATCGCCGAGCCTGCGCTTGGTCTTGCCGATGTAGAGAAGTTGACACCTGCAACAGCGGATACAGTAGATGAGGTTGGAGGATGTGCAAGTGAACCTCTGCTTCACCTGGAAAGACTGTTTGGGTCCTTGGATGGAGTCGAGGGAGGAGGTAAAGGGACATTTGGGTCCTTGGATGCATTCGAGGGGGGAGGTAAAGGGACACCTCCACACAATCCGTATTAACCTACCTGATCTCCCAGTGGCACAGCATATCAACTCCCCCTCCCATTCCCAATCTGACCTGGGCCTCCTCCATTGTCAGAGTGAGGCACAGCGCAAATTGGAGGAACAGGATCTCATATTTTGCTTGGGTCGTTTACCCCAGCGGTATGAACATTGACTTCTCTAACTTCAGATAGCCCTTGCTTTCTCTCTCTATCCGCTCCCCTTCCCAGTTCTCCCACTAGTCTTACTGTCTCTGACTACATTCTATGTCCCGCCCCCTCCCTTGATACCAGTCTAAAGAAGGGTCTCGACCCGAAACACCACCATTCCTTCTCTCCAGAGATGCTGAGTTGCTCCAGCATTTTGTGTCTACTGTCGATTTAAACCAGAATCTGCAGTTCTTTCATACACAGTACTTTTCAGTATCTCTTTGTATTAGTGCAATGAAACTGGTATTACCAGTATTAGAATTCTTGCGTCAGCATAGAATGCAGTAGGAGTGGTATTTGCAATCAGATGCTGTAAGGGACACATCACAATAATAACATTGTTTCAGCTGCAAGGGGAGCTGTTGTTGCTCAATGTGGCAGGAAAAAAAATCCAGGGAGGACAAAACTCCTGCTGAACAAGAGGCGATGGTTTCCCAAACAGGTTCAAAAATACACAGAAATGTGCACATGAAACACTACTCTGGGTTAAGCAGTTTACAGCTGCACAATGACATTTCTTCTACCAACATTTCAGTCTGAAGGGCTCCGACCCGAAACGTCACCTAGTCATGTTCTCCAGAGATTCTGCCTGACTCGCTGAGGTACTCCAACATTTTGTTGTTTTTTTGTAAACCAGCATCTGTAATTCCTTGTTTTAACATTTCATCTAACTTGTCTATATCCACAGATAAACCTTTCATGGTAAATCTAAAAAGACTGGTCCAAATCACCTTAAAATACTGCCTATTCGTTTTTTCAGGCGAGCTAAAATTGTTCTATAAAGTCTATACTAAACAAAGGATCACCAACTTTGAATTTTCCAATTAACATTTTGTTACCATGATACATCATCATTACGCTTAATGGCATAAACCAAGTCGAGCCTGATCTTGTTAGCTATTGGCAGCGTAGGACAGTCTGTAATACCTTTTTAAAACTTTGTAAAACTGAGATGTGCATGAAGTAAAAAATGGACTTCACAGACGGATCTGGAGTCACTCTGCCATCGAACTTCACGTTAAGTTCAGGAGCAAGCTAGGCTTTCCCGAGACTCCCAGTTAGCATATTTTAAATTTTAAAAAATGTTAATTATTTATTTTATTTTTGATAATTTTATCATCTCTGAACGTCAATTAAAATGTCTGCCACCAAGCAGATTTGGGTCCGGGACTTCCTCCATGTGCTGCCAAAGATCCTGATGTCATTAAAATTGTAAGACAATTAAATCTACATAGCTTCAGGCTTATCTGTTACCCCTCCCAAAGTGTATTTCATATATGTTTTTTTTTTCTTACTAGTTTTTAAAGGCCGATTTGAATTACAACACATTAAAAAAAAGGCATACCGGGATGTTTCCTTTATAGGGGGAATCGAAATTTGTAATGCCATGAATTTTATCGATAATACTGAAGATCACCTTGGCATTTGCCCCTCTGAGAGTTTCGACTTGAAAGATGATCTATCATGCCAAATAAATCAAACCCAACTGTGATGATAGCCATTTTGGTTAACGTTGATGGATTTAATTCAACATTTTTGCATGTATCATGCTATTGATTGAATGGTTCTAGACAACTCTCCTACTAATTTCAAGATGTTAGAAATAAGAAGTCTGGAGGGTTAACTGGGATACTACCCCGTAAACATTGCATTGATTAACTGAACTTAATGCAAATGAATGTGGAGGGATGAACACTTACAATCAACTTTACCATGTGCTTAGAATTTGCAACCAAAGACTAATTTCTCCCTTGACTGAACTTTTGGTTAAAACAGATAGAATGAGCATGCCCATTCCTAAACCAATTGAGGTTTATATGTTTCAAGGTATCCCACAAACAGATTCACTGAATATTTCTCCATGTGACGTTATGTTTTTGGACTAACTAGATTGCAGGTATTTGTCTTTTATGGTGTTACTTTGTTCAACCCTCCTTGTCATTATTAATACTTGTTTTTCTTGAAACACAGGTGGTGATGAATCAGTACTGAACTATAATCATATAATATAACCATATAACAATTACAGCATGGAAACAGGCCATCTCGACCCTTCTAGTCCGTGCCGAACACATAATCTCCCCTAGTCCCATATACCTGCGCTCAGACCATAACCCTCCATTCCCTTCCCATCCATATAACTATCCAATTTATTTTTAAATGATAAAAACGAACCTGCCTCCACCACCTTCACTGGAAGCTCATTCCACACAGCTACCACTCTGAGTAAAGAAGTTCCCCCTCATGTTACCCCTAAACTTCAGTCCCTTAATTCTCATGTCATGTCCCCTTGTTTGAATCTTCCCTACTCTCAGAGGGAAAAGCTTTTCCACGTCAACTCTGTCTATCTCTCTCATCATTTTAAAAACCTCTATCAAGTCCCCCCTTAACCTTCTGCGCTCCAAACAATAAAGCCCTAACTTGTTCAACCTTTCTCTGTAACTTAGTTGCTGAAACCCAGGCAACATTCTAGTAAAACTGTCCTCCCTACGTGATTGTACACCTGTTTGAGTGCACCGAAACGACAACCTTTTTGCTAGATGTCAATAAAACTAAGAATCGTTGTCTTCAGAAATGAGAGATTGAAAGATTATGTACCAGTTTTCATTGGTGGGTCAGCGGTGGAGAGAGTTTTCAGCTTTAAATTTCTGGGCCTAAGCATATTGGGTGGCCTGTCCTGGGCCCAGCACAGTATTGACGAAGAAGGTGTTCTAGCCCCTCTATTTTCTTAGAAGTT
Organism: Leucoraja erinaceus; assembly: GCF_028641065.1. Taxonomy (NCBI): domain Eukaryota; kingdom Metazoa; phylum Chordata; class Chondrichthyes; order Rajiformes; family Rajidae; genus Leucoraja; species Leucoraja erinaceus. The sequence goes on from NC_073380.1 coordinate 61,403,846, forward strand.
TAAAGAGATCCAGTATGTCATAAGGAGTAGGAGTAGAATTAGGCCATTCAGCCCATCAAGTCTATTCCACCATTCAATCATGGCTGATCTATCTCTCCCTCCTAACACCATTCTCCTGCCTTCTCCCCATAACCTCTGACACCTGTACTAATCAATAATCTATCTATCAATCTCTGCCTTAAAAAATATCCACTGAGGGTCTCCACAGCCTTCTGTGGCAATGAATTCCACAGATTCACCACCCTCTGACTAAAGACATTTCTCCTCATCTCCTTCCTAAAAGAACGTCCTTTAATTCTGAGGCTATGACCTCTAGTTCTGGAATCTCCCAGTAATGGAAACATCCATGTCATTGAATACTCAAACAACATCTATTGAAGCACTGCACAAAGACTGGTTACACCATGGCCTGGCATGGCAATTCCAACACATAAGGCGGCAAGAGGCTGCTGGGAGTGGTGGACTCAGCCCAATCTGTCACAAGCACCGCCCTCGCCATCAAGGAAAGCACCCGACATGAGGCACTTCCTTAAGAAGGTAGCATCCTTCATCAAGGTACCTTACCATCTGGGCCATGCTCCATTCTCGCTGCTCCCATTAGGCAGGGAGTACTAAATCCAGATGTCAAACACCGCCAGGTTCAGTAACAACTACTTTCTAACAACAATTAGGCTCTTCAATCGACTTGTACAACGCTAACCCTACATTGGAAATAGAATACTGCAAACCACCCTCCTGTTGGGCAGAACACACAATGGTTGGAAAGCATATTTCTGCGGATTAGGAATGGCTTCTTCCCTGGTCTGATCAAACTACTGAACACTCCTCTCATTAGCTAGGTGTGTATTCCGAATCTCCCAGCCCATCTCATTGTGCCCCTTGCACTTTCTTCTTTTATTGGCACCTCTGTCGCCGTAACACTAGAATGCTGTGACACCTTATTCTGCACTCTGGTATTTTTTTGCTTCATACTACCTGTTGTACTCATGTATGGCTTGATTGTACTCATGTAGAGTACGATTTGACTGTCTAGCTTGCCAACAGGTTTTTCACTATGTCTCGGCACATATGACAAGAAAAATCTAATACCAATATCCCTTTTGCACTACGATGGACTTGTTTTCTGATTGTATACTTTTGCACTTATGTCTTGTCTTGTAGAATTTGCATGTAATGAATGGATAATTTATGTTTGCGTGTTTTCTAAGTCTATGTGCTTGTGATATTGCTGTAAGCAAGATTTTTATTATTAGTGTACCTCACATTTGCCAATAAACTTGACACTCAGCAATTATCCATAATGGCTGGAGGATGGCAATTTTTTCATGCTCCTTCACTAATTTGTTAAGGTAAATCATCGTAAAACAATACCCTCATCTCCACTACAACACACAATCCCATAATCTATCATATAGACTAATGGCGTATAGAGGTCTTCCAGTAATGTAGAATATTAACATGTTAATTGTTTCCTTTCAATAAAAATAATTAAACCTGTACTATTACTTGGCTCCAGGTATGAAATCTTGTTACATTTGGAAAGCAATTCCTTAAATATTATTCATCACTGAGGTGCAGATGGGTAGCAGTAAAGGAAAACTTATGCTGTATTCAAAACTTTACTTACAAACTTGAATTTTATTATTTGAGGTAGCATTCTCTTCTTACTTTTTCAAACTATTTAGCTGTGAAATGAAAGACCCAAACCTATTCTGTTACTTTCACACAAAGTTTCTCATTTCCCAGCCCTGCTCAACCTTTGATCTCTACTTGATCCCCTCCTGCTTTTAAAGCAGCTTCAGCTATGAAATGGACACAATGTACAATCAAATACATTTTAAATTATATCTACTATTATTGTTTGATTCACAATTGGCAAATAATTGTTAACATCATGCCTACAACATCAAGAAACCGAGATTTATTTTTTTGCACTTTGATTTGTTAAACAGGCACTGACACCATCTTGTAATATGATTAAAATATCAATTTAGGTTAATTCTACTTACCACACAATTGAAGTTAGGAATGATTGCTTCACTATAGGAATAAGGATATAGAATCATCTGTGAATATGAATGGAATGAAATGTATGCTTTAACTTGTTTCTTGTTTTTACGCAAGAAGTTTGCAACAGCCTTCACTTCTGGTTCAGATTCTGGCATGGGTCCACAGTATGTATCAGCACAAGGATGCAATGATGCCCCTTCACCTAAGAATTACAAAACATTGTTATAGGTAGCAGCTAGAGAGTAAAAGCCCTGTCCCATGGTACGAGTTCATTCCAAGAGCTCTCCCGAGTTTAAAAAAAAATAAAACTCGTGGTAAGCACGGAGAATGAACGTAGCGGGTACGTCGGAGCTCGGAGACATCTCTTAGCGGCTTGTAAAGCTAACGGCATATGTTTTAGATTCATATCTAGATAAATCAGCAAAACAAAAGAAGAGCAATTTAAAATCTAAAACTAGCGAACTTCTAAATACATATATAAAAAATACTAATATAATAGATGTATGGAGATCTGCTAATCCAGTTGGAAGGGAATACTCGTTTTACTCTCCGGTGCATAAAACTTATTCAAGAATTGATTATTTTTTAGTGGATATGAAATTAATGCCATATACAAACAACCCAACATACCACATTAGTAGTATCTCAGATTACTCTCCGTTGACATTTTCAGTAAAATTTGAGGGAATGCCGAGTAAACATTTTTTTTTGGAGGTTTAATACACATATTTTAAATGACGTGCAAGGCTATCAATATTTAAAACAACAAATGAAACTTTTTTTCGATACAAATGATATACCAGGTACTTTGCCTTCTTTATTATGGGAAACTTTTAAGGCATTTATGAGTAAAAGTATAAGAAGATATTTAGTGTAATTACAAAGTTGTTAGTAAAATAATTATTTTTTACAAATGGAAAATATGTTTTATTTGATATTTTTTAGAGATGTGAGATTTAATTTGTAAACTTTGTAATTACACTAAATATCTTCTTGTACTTTTACTTCTTAGAATCACCTTTTGGTTTTCTCTCTTTTGAGTTAACAGAGGAAATGTTTAAAATAAGCCATGTTTAAAATTCATGCAGTGGAGAATAGATGCAGTCCCTGTGGTGAAGGAACTCCCACGCATTGTTGCCTAGGTAGGACATTTTAATGTTTTAGGCCAGCAACAAAGAAGAAACTACTTAGAAAGATTCTTGTGCAGAAGTTACAATGATGCACTGCTGTTGATTATCATCAAGAGGTGAGTGGGTTTTCCATTGTTGACGATGATCATTGCATATATCCTACTACATGAGAAGGACTATATGATTATCTGAACATGCAGGATAATATTGTTCAAGTGTTATTGCACACATGCAAGGGCTGCATCAATGTTTGAATCTAATCCATTCTTTTTTTGTCAGTGAGGGGGAATCATCAATCAATTATCACATAAAAACACAATAAAGAAAACATATTTATGTAGATGGAAAGGAGGACAGAAATGATTTAAAAAAAAGTGAAACAGCAAGTAAACAGACCCTTCAGCCCAACCCGTCCATGCCAACCAAGATGTCTCATGTAGGCTAGTCCCATTTGCCCACCTTTGACCCATATCCCTCTAAATCTACGAATAATTTTGGATGGTCGTGCAAAAGTAACTGCATAAATTTGATGAGCCAAATTGAGTTTCTTCTGTAAACTGTGTGAGACGAAGTTGGATAGCAAAGAGCATGCTGTGTGCTAATCCTGCTTCACCCCATTAGAATGCACATTAATTTTTTGCTGTTTGGTCAAAGCAGCAAATGCTATTTACAGTGAAAGCAAATAACTTTGTTTGCAGGTTACTGCGAAAAACTAATTCATGAGCAAACAACAACTCAAAACTAGTCTGCCTCTGCTGCATCAGATATCCTGTATCCAGAGAGGCAAGGAGGCTCTTCAGTCATTCACTCAAATGACAGTGGAAGAAGATGATTGCAGTAGTCAGTGCCGGCATCAAACCCTAGGTGCTCTAATTGCAGTGCTGCCTAAAGTTCTATGATTTAGAAGTTCTATCACCAAATGCAATATTCTACCAACCACATCTTAGCTTCAGAGGCTGTGCAGCGCATCATGCTCCACTGCTGCCTTGAACCTTGCAAACGCAGGCCCCCCCACCTTCCCCATAGTGTGTGAGTATATGTGAGAGGGGAGTATATATGGATAGAGGGGAGTATATACTCATGTATAAACAATTTTAAAAGATGGAAGTTGAGGATATATTTTTATTCAAAGTGTGATAAATATTTGTAATAGACTACAACTAAGAGGTGGATAAATGACTTAACGTTCAAATGACTATAAATTAGATTGGCATGGGATGGGGATCACTGAATTTATCTTATTACCTTTATTATCAAGAGAAATGAAAAATATTTCACATCTGAACTTACTGCACCACTTGACCTTCCAATTCCGATTGGCATCAACACCGCGGCAACTGAAATTAGTACTGTTGGAACGTGTTTTTCTCCAGAATCTATCCTAAATATAATGCAAAAATAGTACGTCTCAAATTATGATCAGCTCAAAGGTAGACAAAAATGCTGGAGAAACTCAGCGGGTGCAGCAGCATCCATAGAGCGAAGGAAATAGACAACGTTTCGGGCTCAGCTCAACCTTTTAAATAATATCTTCTCTAATTGCTTGCAGCATGAAGCAAAAGACCATCTGAAAATGCAGAGCCATGAGATTATTTTTAAGAACTGGAGACAAATTTTCTTCAGGAGATTAAAGAAAGAAAAATAATTTTAATTGCCCTTTGACTTGATGAATTCATTCATTATGTTATAGAATGCAAGAGATCAAACTGCTTCTTTTAAAGAAGACATCAAGATAGACTAATCGAAACTGATCTATAGATGAAATGATTAAGGGAATTAAATCAAATCATTCACTTACAGTTGTCCAGCTGTAATGGTATCCGTCTACATTAAAAACAGGCATGACGTAAAAATACAGTTGATTTAGAAGCTTTCGGATTACAGGATCACTGCGATATTTTTGTACAGCCTTAAATAGAAGGAAAAAAAAGTGTTTTTGCTTCAATCCAAGATATATTATTATTGAAAACCCGTAGCATTCACTGCATATGCAGGGTTAAAATACTTTTCTGATAGAAAGTCTTAATCTACACATTGTTATTTCCATTATGAAAACAATGTGATTTACATGCTACAGTAGAGCTGTACATGCTACAGTATGGAAACAGGTCCTTGGAAACATAGAAACATAGAAAATAGGTGCAGGAGTAGGCCATTCGGCCCTTCGAGCTTGCACCGCCATTCAATATGATCATGGCTGATCATCCAACTCAGTATCCTGTACCTGCCTTCTCTCCATACCCCCTGATCCCTTTAGCCACAAGGGCCACATCTAACTCCCTCTTAAATATAGCCAATGAACTGGCCTCAACTACCTTCTGTGGCAGAGAATTCCAAAGATTCACCACTCTCTGTGTGAAAAATGTTTTCCTCATCTCGGTCCTAAAGGATTTCCCCCTTATCCTTAAACTGTGACCCCTTGTTCTGGACTTCCCCAACATCGGGAACAATCTTCCTGCATCTAGCCTGTCCAACCCCTTACGAATTTTGTAAATTTCTATAAGATCCCCCCTCGATCTTCTAAATTCTAGAGAGTACAAACCAAGTCTATCCAGTCTTTCTTCATAAGACAGTCCTGACATCCCAGGAATCAGTCTGGTGAACCATCTCTGCACTCCCTCTATGGCAATAATGTCCTTCCTCAGATTTGGAGACCAAAACTATACGCAATACTCCAGGTGTGGTCTCACCAAGACCCTGTACAACTGCAGTAGAACCTCCCTGCTCCTATACTCAAATCCTTTTGCAATGAAAGCTAACATACCATTCGCTTTCTTTACTGCCTGCTGCACCTGCATGCCTACCTTCAATGACTGGTGTACCATGACACCCAGGTCTCGCTGCATCTCCCCCTTTCCCAATCGGCCACCATTTAGATAATAGTCTGCTTTCCCGTTTTTGCCACCAAAATGGATAACCTCACATTTATCCACATTATACTGCATCTGCCAAACATTTGCCCACTCACCCAGCCTATCCAAGTTACCTTGCAGTCTCCTAGCATCCTCCTCACAGCTAATACTGCCCCCCAGCTTAGTGTCATCCGCAAACTTGGAGATATTGCCTTCAATTGCCTCATCCAGATCATTAATATATATTGTAAATAGCTGGGGTCCCAGCACTGAGCCTGGCGGTACCCCACTAGTCACTGCCTGCCTGTTTGCCAGTCAGTTCTCTATCCACATCAATACTGAACCCCCAATGCCTTGTGCTTTAAGTTTGTATACTAATCTCTTATGTGGGACCTTGTCGAAAGCCTTCTGGAAGTCCAGATACACCACATCCACTGGTTCTCCCCTATCCACGCTACTAGTTACATCTATGAGTGATGAGTCGGGCGGCTGCGTTCTAGACCAGTTGGAGTTGGTTGATGTAGGTGGAGCTGATGCCAAGGAGAAGTGAGTTGCAGTAGTCCAGTTGGGAGGAGATGAAGGCATGGATGAGTCTTTCAGCAGCGGGAGGTGTGAGGGAGTTTAGTTTATTATTGTCACCTGTACCGAGATACAATGAAAAGCTTTTGTTTGTGAACTATCCAGTCAAGGAAATTACAATGCGTGATTAAAATAAAGCTGTCCACATTGTAAGATAAATGGCACAACATTTAGTGCAAGATAAAGTCTGATAAGGTCCAATCAAAGATAGTTCAAAGGTCACCAATGAGGTTGGAAGAAACTGTACTTGAATCCAGAGGTATTCATTTTCAAACTTCTGTACCTTCTGCCTGATGGGAGAGGGCAAAAAAAGGGAGTGAGACTGGGCCTTTAGTTTAGTTTAGTTTAGAGATTCAGCGCGGAAACAGGCCCTTCAACCCACCAGGTCCGGACTGACCAGCAATCCCCGCACATTAACACTATCCTACACCCACTAGGAACAATTTTTGCATTTACCAATCCAATTCACCTACGTCTTTGGAGTGTTGGAGGAAACCGAAGATCTTGGAGAAAACCCACGCAGATCACGGGGAGATCGTACAAACGCCGTACAGACCCATAGTCGGGATCGAACCCGGGTCTCCGCAAGGCTGTAAGGCAGCAACTCTACTGCTGCGCCTCTGTGACTGCCTTGATTATGCTGGTGGCCTTGCCGAGGCAGTGTGATGTGTAGATGAAGTCAGCGGAAGAGAGGTTGTTTGCATGATGGTCTGCATGACATACATAACTCTCTGCAATTTCTCTGCAGTGGTCAAACTGTGATGCACCATGATAACATGCTTTCTACAGCACATATGTAGAAGTTAGTGAGGGTATTTGGGGACATGCTGAACTTGCTAATCCTTCTAAGGAAGTAGAGGCATTGGTGTGTTTTCATAGCTTTGATGTGGATGGTCCAGGACAAATTGCTGGTGATATTTATTCCTAATAACTTGAAGCTTTCGATCAACTACTTCGGTGCCATCAATGTATCAATGTTTTTGTTTGTAGGCAGGGTATATGTACTGCTTCACTTCTTAAAGTCAATCACAATCTCTTTTGTCTTGCCGACATTGAGGGAGAGGTTATTGTCAAAGCACCAGTTTGCAACGTTCTCAATGTCCTTTTTGTACTCCATCTCATCATCATTTGCTGTCGTCTGTGCACCTAAATTGATTTGGTATTTGGCTCTACAGTCATGGGTGTATAACGATTATAGTAGGGGGCTAAGAACGCATTCTCACAGGACGCCAATGTTGAGGATTATTATCGAGGATGATTTGATGATGGAGAGTGGTGAATCTCTGGAACTCTCTGCCACAGAGGGTAGTTGAGGCCAGTTCATTGGCTATATTTAAGAGGGAGTTGGATGTGGCCCTTGTGGCTAAAGGGATCAGGGAGAAGGAGAGAAGGCAGGTACGGGATACTGAGTTGGATGATCAGCCATGATCATATTGAATGGCGGTGCAGGCTCGAAGGGCTGAATGGCCTACTCCTGCACCTAATTTCTATGTTTCTATCACCCACACCAAATCCTGGCATCGCATCACTCCAGTCCGCAAACAACTTCACTGGCTTCCCATCCCTCACCGGATCACCTACAAAATCTTGGTCCTCACCTACAAAGCCCTCCACCATCTGACCCCCCCCATATCTCACTGACCTCCTCTCCCCCTACCAACCCTCATGGTCCGTCAGATCCACATCAGCCGGTCTCCTCTCCATCCACAAATCCAACCTCCGCAGTTTTGGGGACAGAGCCTTCTCCAGGGCAGCTCCCAGGCTCTGGAACTCCCTCCCCCAACTGATCCGCAATTCCGTGTCCCTCACCATCTTCCAGTCCCACCTCAAGACCCATCTCTTCACCTCTGCCTATCCTTAGCCCCACGTCCCCCTCCCTTTTCATCTGTGCTTGAATTGCCTCATATTGTGTTTTGAATTGAATTCTGTCTTTAATTTGTGTACTAGTCATGTTTCTACTATTTATTTCATTCCGCTTACATGTTTTTCCTCTACTTGCTAAATTTTTGTAAGGTGTCCTTGAGACTCTTGAAAGGCGCCCATAAATAAAATTTATTATTATTATTATTAAACTCACCAATGCCAACCAAGACGTAACCCATATTATTCAAAATCTTTTTCATCCATAAGCCTGTCCAAATGTTGCTTTTTTAAATAATGTGCAATTGTACTGGCCGCCACTGCCTCCTCTGGCAGATTGGTCCTTATATCCACACTTCCTATGTGAGAAACCTGCTCCTCAGGTCCTCTTTAAACCTTTCCCCTTTTACTGTAAAACTATGCCCTCTATTTGTAAACTCCCTTACCATGGGTAAAATACTATGACCATCTACCTATGTATGCCTCTCATAATTTTGGAAACCTATATAAGGTCACCACTTGTTCACTTCAGGGAATCTGTCCCAACCTATCCGATTGCTCCTTATAGGTGTGAAAATCTTTTCTGCACCCTCTCTGGCTTCATCATATCCTTCATCTGCCATGGCAATCTGAAATGTACATAATGGACCATTTCAAGAAAAGGACAGAAGATGAAAGAGGAAAATAAAATTAAGAAATACTACAGTGGCCAGTGGATAATGAAGCATGCACTGCCATAGAAAATGGTTGAGAAAAAAGGAAATAAGGATCCAAATTATCAAAAGTACTTGATAAAGTAGTGCCAAATTTGGGACTACTCACAATGCAGACTGGAAGTAGAATAAAAGCTTTCAATTTTAAAGATGTGGAATATACCATCAAGTATTGACTGAATCTAATTCTTCAATCATATTTCAAAAGATCAAATAAATTGTGGAAAAATGTTATGGTCAAAAAGCAAAAAAATTGGTAAGAGTAATGCAAGAACTGAAAGATTTGAATTACTTCAATAGCAGCTACTCTATAATTGTGTTGATATCGGAAATCATTGTGTATTTGCTGACAACATAATTGTAGGGTGCAATAAAGCTGCATTTAATCATCCAATTGAACGATATATTTCAAATCAAATATAAATCTGCCAAAGAGAAAGTGTACCCATATGTAAAGGGCATAAATCTGAATACTCACTTCTTTGACAAACCATTGACAAAAGGCTGGACCAATCCATTCTCTAGCATGAATGCCACAATCTATCCACACTGCCTTTTTGATAGGATGTGATCGCTTTCCTAACTGAAATTAAAATCAGAATACTGAAAATATTTGACATTACTTTAGCATTTTTAACTTTGGTAATCGGTAAGTTACCTGAAAAACAAAGAGGGGTCGTCCTTCATAGGATTTTCCGATTGAGAAAAGATAAAGAAGATGCGAATAGGTTCGATTCATCTGAAGCATCCAATTTTGTATCTGAAAATATATCAAATCATTTGCAAAGGTTTATTTGAGAAAACAAAAAGCCAGAGCTTCAAAAGGCATTCAAATATGATAGAATTATTCATAGACATTTGACAATTCACAGCTATTTATTCGGCCTTCTTGATTTAAAACAAAGTAAACATGTTGTTCTATTTGTGTCGAAAGGAACTGCAGATACTAGTTTATAATGAAGATAGACACAAAGTGCTAGAGTAACTCAGCGGGTCAGGCAGCATCTCTGGAGAAAAAAAAAAGATGGGTGCCAAAAGGTTGCTGGCTCGGATTTGTTCCAGTTCCCTCCCTTAAACTTTCAGTCTGAAAAAGGGTTCCGACCTGAAAAGCCACCCATCCTTTTTCTCCAGAGATGCTCCCTGACCCATGGAGTTACTCTTGGACTTTGTGTCTACGTTGTTCTATTTTCTGCATTTATATGGGTATATGCTTGACACTACATAATCAAGGCTTACACAACTGAAAACATATATTGCTGCAGTAAAATATCTTCAGAAATATGCATTAAAATTTTTAAATTCAGTTATTTTACTTTAACCCATTACTAATTTACCTAACCATCCTTTAATCCAGTTAGCTTTAGAATTTGATTATTCTTACGGTGAGAAACATTAGAGGATTGCCGGTGGGCGGCGCGACTCTGGTCAGCAGCGGCCTCTGCAGTCTGTCCGCGTTTTATTATTTTCTGTCTATGTTTTTATGTAGTTTTTTTATTTTTTGTTGGGGTGTGTGTGTGGGGGGGGGGGGTGGGTGGGGAGGGAGGGAGGGGAAACTTTTTAAATCTCTCCCTGCACGGGAGACCCGACCTTTTCTCGTCGGGTTTCCGTTATCGTTGGGGCTGCAACGAGGAGCGGCCTCCAACAGGAAGAGACCGGGGACTCTGGTGCCGACGACTCACCGTCGCCGTCGCGGGGCTGGCCGAGTCCGGAGCGGGTGGAGCGGTGGAGGAGCGCTGCTGCTGCTGCTGCTGCTGCGGCCCGACCGGAGAGTCGGAGGCTTCAACGGCAGGTCTGTGGACGGCGGCACCGGGAGCCCGCGGGTCCCTGGAGGGAGACCGCTTTTCAGGGCTCTCGCAACGGCGACTTCCCCCGCCCGAGTTGCGGGGTTGAAGAGCTCCTGGAGCGGGGCCTACATCACTGCCCCGCGCGGCTTGGAATGGCCGCGGGACACTGCGAGCGCACGCCGGGGGCTTTAACATCAAGAACCCGGTGTGCGACCTCGCACCACCCGGCGTGGCTTTAATGGCCGCGGGACAATCGCCATCGCCAGCCGGGGGCTTTGACTTTGACTCTGACATCGGGGGGGGGGAGAGTGCAGTGGAGAGATAAGTTTATTTGGCCTTCCATCACAGCAATGTGATGGATGTTTATGTAAATTATGTTGTGCCTTGGGTCTATGTGTCTGTAATGTATGGCTGCAGAAACGGGGTCCAAATGACAATTAAATGTATCTTGTATCTTGTATTATCCTCGTCTCCCCTCAAATCTTTTTCACTCTTCCACTTCTTTCCTCCTCTGACACCCTTTTGTCTCGATTTTCCCGACAGCCTTTGTCACTATCACCATCCAAGGTCCAATCACCCTCCCTTCACCTGTATCCACCTATCACTTTCCAGGCTTTTCCAGTTTACCTCTGTTTTCCACATTTCTCCCCTTTACTCCATCATTTCGAAGAAGGGTCCCGACCTGAAACGTCATCTGTACATTTCCCTCCACAGATGCTGTCTGATCCGCTGAGTTTCTCCAGCACTTTGTTTGTCACTGAAGATTCCAGTAACTGTAGTCTCTTGTCTCCATTCCAATTATGACTAAAGCTGCATTATATATCATGCTGTATTTCTTCCACGTAAATAAAAGTGCCACATCTTAAAAATGTTGTGGCTTAATTTGCATACCTCTTCTAAAGTATGATAGACTTCATAGTTGTAGAGAGGATTAGACCGGCGGCAGCGAGCACAGGAGCCACTTTGCTCCTCCATTAATTCTTGAAGATCAGAAACAAGGATCCTAACATTGAAAAAGATGGGAAATTCTTGCAGTTAAGAAACTCTGCTCAAAGTTTTATCAAGTAGTGTGTGGCACACACATCACTATGAACACAACATTGTCCTTTGGCCACGTAACCAGGAAACCCAGCATCTGTTCACTGATGGGGAATGATTGCTTAGATTCCAGCACTCCTTTGGACCCAGTCAATGGCATTTTCCAGTACCCTATTGGCAATGATCAAGAATTTACATTGATCAATAATATTGCCAAATTCTCCATGTCGCAACCTGAGAATTCAAGAAAACAAAGACACAAAGTATTGGAGTAACTCAGTTGGTCAGGCAGCATCTCTGGAGAATATTGTGCCTTTTTTTTGTAAACCAGCATCTGCAGTTCCTTGTTTATTCATGAATAATTCAAAAGCCGGTTCAGTAAAGTGCTGGTGATGTCTATGCTCTCTGATGGAGAGAAGGATCTTTTAGCAGCGTGATCCCTGCAATATCCTCCACTCACCTAAAACCTCCACCCTCATCCTGTCAAAAACCATACTTTCAGACTAGGCTTCCAATAGCACCAGCAGTCTGTTTTTTAGATATTTTTGTGGTTGTAATATCCCAATTAAGTTCTAGACTAATATAGAATCACAAGCGCAAGTTTTCAATCGTGACACTGTTAAGTTGGTACTCAGTGGCTAAATACACACTTTTGAGAAAAGACGATCTAGTAAAGCTCCATTATTGTCATATTGCAATTACGTTCATATGCCATTGAAGCAGAATTAGGCCATTCAGCCCATTGAGTCTGCTTCCCCCTTCAATCATGGCTGATCGATGTTTCCCTCTCATGCACATCGCTCAGCTTACTGAGACACACGAAGAATATTCAGGTTTGACATGGAGCAAGGCGACATCACAGGATTGTGAAGAAAATATGAAAAATATTTCAGAGAGCAGGTGAATGATAGAAAATCGTATAAAGATACAATATACATTAAGTGAAATAACTAAGTTATACTGTTGATATGAAGAAAATGTAGGTAAAATGAAAATAAAAGGCAAAAACTAATGTAAAATGTACACAATAGCTCATATAGTTTTTCTCAGGCAGATGTTTATGTGAAATTTTTCAACCAAATATATTTTTTGTTGAGAAATATCACATAATTAGCTGCATTTTTGAGTTGACTTTTACTCAATTCTAATTCAAACAGCTCTTATTTTTTGTAAAATTGTAGTAAGTGCAAAGCGGAATTACCCTGGCCTACAGTGCTTCTCCCAAGTAATCAATGTAATACAGATCTCCACAAAATATGATATTGGCTATTTAAATCAAATCAATCAATAAAGAATTTGTTCAATAAAACATTTCTCTTTAGAAGCAACATTGTCCAAAGCAACAAAGAATATGAAGTTGCTTATTTTCTCTCTAATTTCTTCTGGCCATCAATAACGATAAACAAAAATAGATAGAATTTGAAGAATCAGAGGAAAAATATAGGGTTTTTGAATTCTCTGCCCTATAGGGTGACTTGGAATTTTCTGCAAGCAGATTCAATGGTAACATTCCAAAGAGATTGAGATATATTTTTGAAAAGTAAAGCTGGAAGACTAAGAAAATCTGTGAAGAGGAGTTTCTCTAGAACTAAGCAGGTGACAGACACATGGCAGGCCTTTCTATTTTCTGACAGGCTGCAGTGGGGCTTAAAATTGGTGATTTCTAACTTGGAGGCATGAATATCATGAATATACATGCCATCCTTCGATTCACTTCATTTTATGTCTTAACTCTGTGGATCAGACAAATTTGGTTGATAAGCAACTGTAGAGGGTCCAATACAAGCCCCTTATTTTAATTTTGTGCAGGTTAAGTTAGAAAATGCCATTACAAATTAAGTTTAAACCTCTTTCGAAAAATAATAGGTTTCATGTGCGTAATATTTTAAAATGTGAGTTCATATATAGCACATTCCTTTCAGATACATGCTGTAATATTTTTGAATCTCATGCTGAATATATTAATACTGGTCCTTCAACTGCTACCCGAATTAACGGAGACAAGTGTCACTGAACTGAATTGTTTTTAAAGCATAAAATAATCTTTTGTATTGTGTGTGAAAGAATGAATTGATTCACAATGAATAGCGACAGTACTGCCTATTGTATGCATTCCTGTGTGACAGTAAAATCTGTTGGCATGAAAAATAGATTGAATAAGTTTCAAGGCAAGTTAGAGACAATAATCCATAAAAACATAACAGCAACAGAAAAGCTAAATCACCAGCCTCAGAATTTGCACGTGAAATGTGCTGCAAAATAGCTGGTTTGGATGACCTACAGGTATATGTAGCAATGATGAGTTTTCTGATTGATGAGAAATGTAGACACGGACAACAATAGACTCGGTAGACACAAAATGCTGGAGTAACTCAGCAGGTCAGGCAGCATCTCTGGAGAGAGGGAATGGGTGACGTTTCGGGTCGAGATCCTTCTTCAGACGAAATTACTCCAGCATTTTGTGTCTACCTTCGATTTAAACCAGTTCTTTCCTAAACAATTGACTGGGAATATCCACCGTGTATAATGGATATTACCTTCATAAAAATTAACTGAGAACACTTTTGCAGTGAACAAACCATAATTTTGTTTTATATGTAGAATTAATCCAATATTTATTAAGTCTGCAAATATAGTACTCATCAGACAGACGTATTATTCTCTGTATTTGTCGTCCTCCCTTTATTACATCTGTCTCTTTTCATAGAGTGCTTTTCTCTGTATATGATTCATATATTTTTCAAAAAGGCTTCAGTAATACAAAGGCAGTTCAAAACTCATTGGTAGCTATAAATTTTAAATGGGTTCAAATCTGATAATAACTTCAGAAAAAATACTAGATGATTTTTACAACCCACCTGGTTTACCAATGCTTCCCTAGGGAGGAAATCTGAGGTTCTTATTTATCTGCTCCATCTGTAACCCTTAAATGCTCTCTGAAATAGTTTAGTAGGCTACTCAATTCTACTCTGCTAAATTAAAACAAACTTTGGACAATTTGGACAAAACAGCGATAAATGTTTGACTTTTAATGCTATTGCTAAGCCCTCCATCATCAACATCTTGGGATTACTATTAACCAGAAACTCATCTGAACCAGCCATATAAATATTGTGGCCATTAAAGCAGATTAGAGGCTAGTTATTTGTGATTCATTTCTTGGCACGTCAGCTTTCAATGGAGTGCAGCGCCAAAAATCTCAAGAAACTTAACACAATCCCAGGCAAAGTGCTCCATTCACTTTTCCAAACATTTATTTTATTTATCAGTGACGTAGAACATCTCAAGTATGCATCATCGAGCATCATCTATACTTTGATAGCAATATGTTTATTAATTTGTCTAATACATGTTAACCATATACCATTTTATTATCAAACATAGTGTAAATGATAAACTTACTTAAACGTCATGCCAGTTTGCAGAAGCGATTGAAAGAACAGCTGTGAACTGTTACTGGGTACATGTATATCCACAACACTACCAAGTTTAATAGAAGCAATACTGCTAGGTTGCCATAAATCCACCTGTAAAGACAGATAAAACCCGTGAATTTGTTTGCATTGATTTATTCAAGATAATACTCTTGTATAAAGGTTTTGCATTTTTAGATTATAATTTTGTAACATGTAATCATGTTTTAATGAAATGAAGTGTGCCTCTTGCAAAACAATCATTTAACAAAATTACTTCCATTGGAATAATAATTGCCAATACAGAAGTTCACTGCCATCCTTTTACTTTCAATTCATACAACAAGGCAAACAGAGTCTTTTTTCACAGAGTAGGGGAATCAAGAACTATTTAAATAGGAATCTGATGGGCAACTTGTTCACATAAAATGTAGGAACAAGGAACAGGCTGCCAGATTAAGTAGTTGAGGCAGGTGTAATAACAACATTTAAAAGATACAAGCGCAGACCAGTTGGGTTCTGTTCCTCCAACGCAATATTCCACCAAACTGCGCATGCACGGCAGACGGACCCGCACCGGTCAGGCACAGTAAAATAGAACTAGCTGAGATGGGCATCTTGGTTGAAGATAGGCACCAGGTGTAACTCAACGGGTCAGACAACATCTCTGGAGAAAAAGGATGGGTGACATCGGAACCCTTCTCTCAGTCTGAAGAAGGGGCTCGACCTGAAACATCACCCATCCTTTTTCTCCAGAGATGCTGCCTGACCCACTCAGTTGCTCCAGCACTTTATGCCTATCTTCGGTATAATCCAGCATCTGCAGTTCCTTCCTACGCATCTTGGTTGACATGAATGAGTTGGAGGGAAGGGCCTGTTTCCGCGCTGTTTGACACTATTTGTGTCACTGGCGTGTTAGGGAAGTGACTCAATCTCCATATTTAAGGACTTTACTTACTTTTCCTTCATTCAACTAGAAAGAGTGGACCCAGGGATGTGCCTGCATTACTAGCCCCCCTCCAGGGCGTTTGTAGACTCAATTCATATCATATCATGTAATAGAGACCTCCCTGGCAAGCTCTGGTCAGTGACACCCAAGTGAAACATTGATAGTTTTCTGATGGCACCTTATGCAAAGAACCTCCGAGTAATGTTTACTTTTTGCCTTTCCAGCTGCCACTTTGAACATTCTTCCACCCCTCCCTAATCACAGTCGGGTCTATTCTTGAGGCAGCAAGAAGGTACTCCATATTCCTTTAAGGTCTCACAACTAAGTTCCCAGCAAGAGACCTGTTCATCTTCCTCCTTCTCATCTACTTCCTCCTCCTGTCTTTGGTTAGCTCCTGTCATTGGCTGAGCTCACATTTATTGAAGATTATGCAAGCTGTCCACAGGCCATTACAAATCTGTGTTGGTGCGTGGCTGATCATATCCGACCGTGTGTGTCAGGTGTCAAGAAAGAGTTTCAATTCCTGCCAAATAGTATGGTTGTCTTCATTGGTCTAGCATAGATATAAGAGTTTGGAAGTCACTCAGTCCACTTCGGCCTACACAATCCCCCAGTTACTAAACACTTTATCTCCCCCTCCTATTCCCATACTAACCTCTCTATCCTGGGTCTCCCCCTCTGTCAGAGTGAGGCCAAACACAAATGGGAGGAACAGCAACTCCTATTTTGCTTGTGCAGTTTACAATCCAATGGTATGAATATTGATTTCTCTAACTTCAAGTAACACTTGTTTTTCCTCTCTCTCCTTCCCAAGTTCTCCAACTAGCATCACTGTCCTCATTATTAATTTTACTGTTTGTATGCCGCACATTCCCCTCAGCCAACAATAAACCATTCTACATTTCATTGATCATCTTTTGCTTTGATCTGTCGTTTTCACACCTTACCCTTCCATCTCTCCAGTTTCCCCTCTCCCCTAACTCCCAGCCAGAAGGGTCTCAACCCAAAACGCCACCCATTCCTTCGCTCCAAAGGTCTTTTATTGTCACGTGTACCAATTAAGGTACAGTGATATTCAATTTATCATCCAGAGATGCTGCCTACGAGTTCAGAGTCCCGCTGTGTTACTCCAGCATTTTGTCTCTACCATAGGAAGTCATGGTGCAGCTTTATAGTATTTTGGTTAGGCCGCATCTGAAATAGTATACAATTCTGGTTGCCCCACTGCAGGAAGAACGTGGAGGCTTCTGAGACGGTGCAGAAGAGGTTTTCCAGAATGCCACCTGGATTAAAGGGTATTAGATATAAGGAGAGGTTGGGAAGACTTGGATTATTTTCTCTGGTACGTCGGAGGTTGATAGAAGTATAGAAAATTATGAGAGGCAGAGAAAAGGTAGACAGTCAGAACCTTTTCCCTGGGTGGAAGTGTCTAAGACTGGATGGCATAGCTTTAAATTGAAACTGACAAAATTTAAAGATGTTTGGGGCATTTCTGTTTTATACAGAGAGTGGTGTAAGCCTGGAACACACCGTCAGGGGTAATGATGGTGGAGGCAGATATGATAGTGGCATTCAAGAGGCTTTTAAATAGGCACATGGATATTCAGGGAGGGCAGGGACATGGATAATGTGCAGGCAGATTTGATTTGTTTAGTTTATCATCATGTTCAGCAAAGAAATTGTGGGCCAGAGGGCCTGTTCCTGTGCTGTACTTTTCTAAGTTCTTTGCTGTTCCTCAGCCTCAAGACAAATTAGGCTAGGCCCATTCTTGCCAATGTGTAGGAAGTAACTGCAGATGCTGGTTTAAACTGAAGATAGACACAAAAAGCATTTCTGGAGTCAGTCAGCTCAGATGACCAGTCTGATGAAGAAGGGTCTCAACCAGAAACGTCTCATACTCCTTTTCTCCAGAGATGCTGTCTAACCTGCTGTGTTACTCCAGCTTTTTGTGTCTATCTTCCATTCTTTAGGAATATATGAACTGAACCTCAGTACCCTGGGGTTAAGAAAGATGATTACCAAGATATTAATGGCAAAATCTAGGTTATATAGGAACAGCTTCCAATTTCTCGATGTATAGCCTCACATATCGAGTTAAAATTGGGTCAGTCTGAAGAAGGGTCTCGACCCGAAACGTCACCTATTCCTTCTCTCCAGCAATGCTGCCTGTCCTGCTGAATTACTCCAGCTTTTTGTGTCTACCTTGGGTCAGATATTAATTAACTCAATATGGAAAAATCTTGCCTGGTTTCACAGTGTAACTGATCTGCTGACCTGTTGGTCCTCCAAATGAGCTATCCATGATCAATCTATTTCAATAACCAAGAGAAGACCAGCAATTCCCCACTGAGAATATCAAACTGTTACATAAAATTCGGTTAAACCTGGAGCACCAATATAATTCTGTTGAAAACTTCTGCAAGACACTGTCAGATACTCCATGTAATCACTCTAGGCAGCTCATGTGATCTGTAACCAAATACACTTTACATATGCTATGTTCATTTTATCTCCGGATGTCGCTGTCAGATGTGCTGGATTTTATTCTGCAGATAGTAAAACTTAATTCACTAAGAATCATACCTGATCAAAGGCAAACAGTTGGTTGCTGCATTTTGAAATGTGATCTTTCTTTTCCTGTTCAGTCATTACTTATTATATACCAATAATGATTTACATTCACTGCAGTTATATAAAGGCTCATTTGTTGCAACACAGTATTTTAATTAGGATCTTGAAAATATTTAAACCAATTTAATGCTAACTTATTAAAACATTGTCAGAGTGTGAAGTTTACTTGCTTTCTTTGTTGAGTGTAAATAGAATTTTTACGGATGGAAATATAAAGGTGTGACTAAATTAAACATTTATTAGAGATCATACAGTGTGGTTTTTGAAACACAGTTGTATCAAAAACTTGAACCTGTATTGAGGAAAAAAAAATTCTCACCAAATATGTGCAAGATGTTTGGGATACTAGCATAATGAACAGAGAAAAGCATTCTCAACAGATCTGAAGATCATTGAAGCCAACCTGCGAAAGAATGAGGCCCTTATGATTTAACTATCCATATTTGATCAGAATGTGTAATTTGTTATTCTGTACGACTTCTTCATACAATATAACAAACATGAATACAAAACCATGATAAAGAAAATAAGGGGGGTGGGGTGTCGAATGGGATAGTGGAGGATGGAGTTAAAGGGAAAGGGTTTCTTAAATGTGTGAGTGTAGAGACCAAGGGGTGTAAAATGAGGGTAGAAGCAATAGGTAGCAAGGTGAAAAGTAAGTGGCGGGCAGACAAAACCCGGGCAAAAATCAAAAAGGGCCACTTTTCAACATAATTGTATAAGGGGTAAGAGTGTTGTAAAAACAAGCCTGAAGGCTTTGTGTCTCAATGCAAGGAGCATTCATAATAAGGTGGATGAGTTGAATGTGCAGATAGCTATTAATGACTATGATATAGTTGGGATCACGGAGACATGGCTCCAGGGTGACCAAGGCTGGGAGCTGAACATCCAGGGATATTCAATATTCAGGGGAGATAGAGAGAGGAAAACGAGGTGGGGTAGCGTTACTGATTAGAGAGGGGATTAATGCAATGGAAAGGAAGGACATTAGTTTGGAGGATGTGGAATCGGTATGGGTAGAGCTGCGAAACACTAAGGGGCAGAAAACGCTGGTGGGTGTTGTGTACAGGCCACCTAACAGTAGTAGTGAAGTTGGAGATGGTATCAAACAGGAAATTAAAAATGCGTGCGACAAAGGCAAAACAATTATAATGGGTGACTTCAATCTACATATAGATTGGGTGAATCAAATTGGCAGGGGTGCTGAGGAAGAGGATTTCTTGGAATGTATGCAGGATAGTTATCTAAATCAACATGTAGAGGAACCAACGAGAGAGCAGGCTATTTTAGACTGGGTATTGAGTAATGAGGAAGGGTTAGTTAGCAATCTTGTTGTACGTGCCCCCTTGGGCAAGAGTGACCATAATATGGTTGAGCTCTTCATTAGGATGGAGAGTGACATTGTTAATTCAGAAACAATGGTTCTGAACTTAAAGAAAGGTAACTTTGAGGGTATGAGACGTGAATTGGCCAAGATTGACTGGCAATTAATTCTAAAAAGGTTGACGGTGGATATGCAATGGAAGACATTTAAAGACTGCATGGATGAACTACAAAAATTGTCCATCCCAGTTTGGCAAAAAAATAAATCAGGGAAGGTAGTACATCCATGGATAACAAGGGAAATCAGGGATAGTATCAAAGCGAAGGATGATGCGTACAAATTAGCCAGAAAAAGCAGCATACCGGAGGACTGGGAGAAATTCAAAGACCAGCAGAGGAGGACAAAGGGCTTAATTAGGAAAGGGAAAATAGGTTATGAAAGAAAACTGGCAGGGAACATAAAAGCTGACTGCAAAAGTTTTTATAGATATGTGAAAAGAAAGAGATTAGTTAAAACAAATGTAGGTCCCTTGCAGTCAGAAACAGGTGAGTTGATCATGGGGAACAAGGATATGGCGGACCAATTGAATAACTACTTTGGTTCTGTCTTCACTAAGGAAGACATAAATAATTTGCCGGCAATAGCAGGGGACCGCGGGTCAAAGGAGTTGGAGGAACTGAGTAAAATCCAGGTTAGCCGGGAAGTGGTGTTGGGTAAATTGAATGGATTAAAGGCCGATAAATCCCCAGGGCCAGATAGGCTGCATCCCAGAGTACTTAAGGAAGTAGCTCCAGAAATAGTGGATGCATTAGTAATAATCTTTCAAAACTCTTTAGATTCTGGAGTAGTTCCTGAAGATTGGCGGGTAGCAAACGTAACCCCACTTTTTAAGAAGGGAGGGAGAGAGAAAATGGGGAATTAAAGACCAGTTAGTCTAACATCGGTAGTGGGGAAACTGCTAGAGTCAGTTATTAAAGATGGGATAGCAGCACATTTGGAAAGTGGTGAAATCATTGGACAAAGTCAGCATGGATTTACGAAAGGTAAATCATGTCTGACGAATCTTATAGAATTTTTCGAGGATGTAACTAGTAGCGTGGATAGGGGAGAACCAGTGGATGTGGTGTATCTGGACTTCCAGAAGGCTTTTGACAAGGTCCCACATAAGAGATTAGTATACAAACTTAAAGCACATGGTATTGGCGGTTCAGTATTGATGTGGATAGAGAACTGGATGGCAAACAGGAAGCAAAGAGTAGGAGTAAACGGGTCCTTTTCACAATGGCAGGCAGTGACTAGTGGGATACCGCAAGGCTCAGTGCTGGGACCCCAGCTATTTACAATATATATTAATGATCTGGATGAGGGAATTGAAGGCAATATCTCCAAGTTTGCGGATGACACTAAGCTGGGGGGCAGTGTTAGCTGTGAGGAGGATGCTAGGAGACTGCAAGGTGACTTGGATAGGCTGGGTGAGTGGGCAAATGTTTGGCAGATGCAGTATAATGTGGATAAATGTGAGGTTATCCATTTTGGTGGCAAAAAACAGGAAAGCAGACTATTATCTAAATGGTGGCCGATTGGGAAAGGGGGAGATGCAGCGAGACCTGGGTGTCATGGTACACCAGTCATTGAAGGTAGGCATGCAGGTGCAGCAGACAGTAAAGAAAGCAAATGGTATGTTAGCTTTCATTGCAAAAGGATTTGAGTATAGGAGCAGGGAAGTTCTACTGTAGTTGTACAGGGTCTTGGTGAGACCACACCTGGAGTATTGCGTACAGTTTTGGTCTCCAAATCTGAGGAAGGACATTATTGCCATAGAGGGAGTGCAGAGACGGTTCACCAGACTGATTCCTGGGATGTCAGGACTGTCTTATGAAGAAAGACTGGATAGACTTGGTTTATACTCTCTAGAATTTAGAAGATTGAGAGGGGATCTTATAGAAACTTACAAAATTCTTAAGGGGTTGGACAGGCTAGATGCAGGAAGATTGTTCCCGATGTTAGGGAAGTCCAGGACAAGGGGTCACAGCTCAAGGATAAGGGGGAAATCCTTTAAAACCGAGATGAGAAGAACTTTTTTCACACAGAGAGTGGTGAATCTCTGGAACTCTCTGCCACAGAGGGTAGTTGAGGCCAGTTCATTGGCTATATTTAAGAGGGAGTTAGATGTGGCCCTTGTGGCTAAGGGGATCAGGGGGTATGGAGAGAAGGCAGGTACAGGATACCGAGTTGGATGATCAGCCATGATCATATTGAATGGCGGTGCAGGCTCGAAGGGCCGAATGGCCTACTCCTGCACCTAATTTCTATGTTTCTATGTTTCTAATAGAAAATGCTGGAACTATTTGCCAGAAATATGCAGACAGAGAAACTGAGAAAATATTTCAGGTCAATGTCTTTTCATTAAAATGAAGAACAGTTGGAAGAGCTTTTAATATGCATGAAAGAAGTTGAGGATGAAGAGTGGAGTGCGCTTAATCAAATTTTTATTATTTTTTGAGCTGCTGGATTGCCATACTGATGCAAACCATCCCAAAAATCGTACATGATACATAAAACATTGTATTTTTTAGACAATAACCCAAATTACTCATAACCCAATTTTTTAAATTACCTTGGACTTTAATATTTGTAAAATAATTTTTGCTTCTACCTTAATCTAATTTCTCCTAATTTTATCTTGTTCACTGTATGCCTAGAGAATTGTACATCTGGAGTATTGTGTGCAGTTTTGGTCTCCTAATTTGAGGAAGGATATCCTTGCTATTGAGGCAGTGCAGCGTAGGTTCACGAGGTTAATCCCCGGGATGGCGGGACTGTCATATGAGGAAAGATTGGAAAGACTGGGCTTGTATTCACTGGAATTTAGAAGGATCTTATAGAAAAGTATACAATTATAAAAGAACAGAACAAGCTAGATACAGTAAAACATATTCCCAGTGATGGGAGAGTCCAGAACCAGGGGCCACAGTCTAAGAATAAAGGGGTGGCCATTTAAAACTGAGATGAGAAAAAACATTTAAACCCAGAGAGTTGTGAATTTGTGCAATTCTCTGCCACAGAAGGCAGTAGAGGCCAATTCACTGGATTAATTTAAAAGAGAGTTAGAGCTCCAGGGGCTAGCAGAATAAAGGGATATGGGGAGAGGGCAGGCATGGATTGCTGATTGTCAATGATCAGCAATGATCACAATGAATGGCGGTGCAGGCTCGAAGGGCCAAATGGCCTCCTCCTGCATCTATTTTCTATGCCACAGAAAGCTACACTTATTGCTGATTGTTTTGCACAGTGTAATGGTCACGATCGTTTCTCACTTTAAACTTTCTGTGTCTGTAAGCACTGTGTTGAGTGCTTCACTGTTCATTGTGTTGCCACGTCATTTGTGTAGAACTTTTTGGAGCTGTAATGCAAGGGTTATAATGGGCTAAAGATAGACACAAAATGCTGGAATCACTCAGTGGGTCAGACAGCCTCTCCGGAGAATAGAAATAGGTGACATTTCAGGTTGAGACCCTTCTTCAGATAGACTTTCAGCTAAAAAGATCTCAATATTGAGATAACAAGGTTGCTTGGAAAAACAATGCTTAAGAAAATAGGGCTAACTTGGTAGAACTGGTAAATCATGCCGTCTCAGATCATGCAGCTGCAAGCACATAGTGTAGTAAGGCAAACCTTTCTTCCCAGAGACACCTGGGATTAGCCCAACTGGTATAATAAATAACTGCGGTTCCCATTACTAAGGAGGATAACTGGTTTCAAAAAACATAGTTGACTGATGTTTGAAGATCAGGGGTTTATGGAGTATACAAGTGTAGTCTGTAAGGCAGTTTACTGGACTGCTTGGACCAGGTTCCGGAATCATCTGAACAATGGGCAAACATTTCTGCAGTTATTTCTAAGGTTATGAACATTTTAGAACCATATTTGAATGCATTTAAGACAAACAATTATTTATCAGATTGACTCATGATTCAATATTAGTCAATAAAATATCAATGGTGAAAGTTCAGTTTTTTCTGTAATGACAAATACAATGAACTATTACCCACTTTGACCTGTTCACTGATGTCCTTCAGTGCTTCCACATGCTGTTCAACTTTTGGAATTAATCGAATTACTTGATCTCTACATCAAAAAAGACTAGTTAATCTATGCAGTATATAACCAAACTTAATAAATATTTTATTGTATGAACAATATTCAGAATTACAATTTAATGATCATTATATCTACAGTAAATGGTAAGACAGTATTTTAAAAATCCATTATACCACTCAGGATTTCAAAAATAATATTTAAGTTGCTGAGAGCAAAAGATATTCATCAAGCATTCAACACATATCTGTTACTGAGATTTGCCCGAGTGTCGCTAGCAATCGAGAAACCTTAATACAATTGCAATCCAGGGAATATTGGGGCAGTAATCTCACAGCTGCCATTAACTATTTGAGGATGGATGAAAAAATCTCCAATTCTGAGAAAACTGACAACACATTTGATTTGTTTAGAAGATATGTGTGTTTCAAAGTCATATTTAAATAAAAATCTCAGGGAATGCGAGCAGCGTGTAGAATTCTCAAACTGTGGTTTTGCAGAGTTCAAGCATTTTGACCCAGTGACAGTGGTGATATATTTCCTTGTCAGAATGTTTTGTGATGGAGGACAACTTGCCTGAGCTACTGAACCAGAGACACGATGAATTCCCATCACAGCAAATGGAAATATTTAAATTCATTAAATAGATCTCAAATAAAAAGTCATAACATAGGCTGTGGTTGTGGATAAATATGAAGCCATCATCAGACTCGGGAAACCCAGAAACAGAATGGTAATTTCTAGATTTGATCCACTACTATCCTAGTTTACACTCGGCTTTGTCAGGCATTCACAGCTATTAAAGAAAGATGACCCATGGCAGTAACGTACAGAGCAACAAATGTATATAATTTGTGCAAGAAAAGTGTCAGTAGCAAATTGCTTTTTTGTACATTGCAATGCCAACTGGCAGTAAAACCCGCTCGTGATGTTTCCTGATATGGAGCTGGTCTGTAATTATGGAAAGTGCTTGTAAAAAATCGTTGTTTTCATGTCATGCACATTGACTGTAAGTGAAAAAAAATTACACTAAAATAAAGAAGGTTGTGTTGGTAATTAGATTAGGAGTTGCAAAATGTCACCAGTTCTTGTTGGTAAAACCCTTCACACAAGTAACTGGTCAATGGTCCACTACAGGTCATTTTGGGACTAAAATGGTCAATTTCTACAACACCAATATCAAAAATGCACAGATGGACTGCTGCAACAGTGTTACTGAACACAGAGCATCCAAATAAAACAGTTGTCTTGTCAAGATTATCCTGTCAAGAATCCCTAACAAAGATAGAAAACAAAATGTGTGCTCTTCGGTGTTTCATACAAGTACAGGAGGTGCTACTCCTAGTGGAATGTTAATAAATCAAACATTGAGTTTTGAGGGTAAATTGGAGCATCATCAGGCTGATATTATTTTGTGGATTGTGTCATGCAATTGCCTGCTCTCCAGATTGTGAATTGTTTATGCTGCTTTCAAAAAATACCTGTGAGGAGCCCTTGAATAAATCACATACACACTTTGTTTGAGCTCTGCATGCCTCATGTGTTCTATGACTATCCTGTAACAGACTTTGCTAAGGTTAAGGACTGATTGAGCATAAAGGACTATTACATTAATACTTCTGTTTGTATTTGGTTATTACTGTTTACTTATTCTGATCTCAACTACAGTCAATTCTCCGCAGTGAGTTAGACATGGGTTCCTAGCAATTTAAAATTCATATTATCAACTTTTATTAAGGAGCAAACTGAAATGTTATTGCTTGTTTGCATTTCCCACATTAATGTGTAAACCCTTTAAAAGGTATTTTAGTTTAAATGACTTGAAATATATTTCCACTTTCATTTTGTGACAATGTAAATGATATGACCGTCAGTCTCTAGTATCGTCGTTCTATTTATTGAAGTAACGAATTGCACAAAAATGCTGACTAAAAACTCCAGTTTCCCTCTAACTACCACCGATGTAGATTTTGATGCATTTATTACTGGCAGAGAAACCCCCCTGACCGTAAAGTACAGTAAAGAGACGCCATAAAACAACATGACTACATTCCAGATTCTGAGCTAACAAAATAATCAAGTCGCGGAAGACAATAAAACACATTTATGAATTATTTCCCTCATCTCAAGACGATATTCAGACCGCTGGTTCAAATTACCATCATCTTACGGCCATTCATCATGATGTTTAAATTGCTAAGGCTAATTTTCATTTCCATCCACTGGTCGGGCATCTGAAAAGTTACCACCTGTAGGTAATCTAATAAAACCGAGACCAACTGCACAATCAAAGAATAAAACTTACCCTCCATATCGATTATTATAAAGGAAGGTTTGGACGACACCTCGTAAATTGAGAGATGCAAATATTAAATAAACTGCGATTATGCGTACATTTCTCTCCATGTGGAATAAAGTCGAGCGAAAAGTGTTTTTAGAAAGATAAATATTCATCGATTTAAGATTTAGTTTGTAACTGCGATGTTTCTCCACTCGGATTTAAAAAAATGTTGGCAGCGAAGAAAATCTAAAATGGTAAAAAGGCAAAACAAGACTGGGGGTTTATTCAGCGGTGCTACTCGTGGACTTCCATCTGGCAGCGAAGTGTGAAGTCGGGGTTGTGTGTTTGCAATCCTGCGGCTCAGGGCGACGCACATGACCGGCCGGGAGGCGGCGCTGACCCAGCGCAGGGCGACCCGGGGAGGGGAGGGGAGGGGAGGCGCTGCACCCCGCGGGCTGAGGGGCACCAATCATTCCGAAAAACACCTCATCTAGGGAGAGAGAGAACGCGACTTCACTTTTGTCACCGTTGAACTCAAGAAAACCAAAAGCATTGCACGTTCTATGAGAGTCAAAATAGCTGAAGATGCTTGAAATCTGAAAAACAAAAACCCAGAACATGCTGGAAGCACTGAACAGGTCAGGCTGTACCTGTGGGAAGAGAAGCAGGGTTAACATTTTGGTTTCAAGACAATGGAGAAGGCCCAGGACGGAAAGGTCAGATTGGGAATAATGGGAGGGGGAGTTAAAGTGCTGAGCAACCGGGAGCTCGGGTAGGTTGAGGCGAACTAAGCTGAGGTGTGCAGCGAAACGATCGCTCAGTCGCCTCAACCCACCAAAACTCCCAGTTGCTCAACACTTGAGCTCCCTCTCCCATTCCCAATTTGACCTTTCTGTCCTGGGCCTCCTCCATTGTCAGAGTGAGGCCAGGCACAAATTGGAGGAACAGCACCTCATATTCTGTCTTGGGTAGCTTACACCCCAGCGGTATGAATATTGACTTCTCTAACTTCAAATGGCCCTAGCTTTCCATCTGTCTCCCACTTCCCAGTTCTCCCACCAGTCTTAGTGTCTCCGACTACATTCTATCTCTGTCCCGCCCACTCCCCTGGCATCAGTCTGAAGAAGGGTCTCGACCCGAATCGTCACCCAATCCTTCTCTCCAGGGTTGCTGCCTGTCCCGCTGAGTTACTTCAGCTTTTTGTGTCTTCCTTCGATTTAAACCAGCATCTGCAGTTCTTTCCTACAAAGACTATCTCTGATTGTGTGAAACCAAATGAGTTAAAGTGGCACCGAAGATAGACACAAAAAGCTGGAGTAACTCAGCGGGACAGGTAGCATCTCTGGAGAGAAGGAATGGTGACGTTTTGGGTCGAGACCCTTCTCTCTCCTACGAGTTAAAGTGAGAGTTAGAATTAAATAAAACTTCTTTGTATGTTACGTACTGTTAACATTCGGGTTGTTGGACAAGCCACAGTCCTCTTTATACTAATGGAGAGGAATAACTGAGCCAAATGATGGCTAATAGGCAGAAATGGTAATTTTTGAAACAGACAGAAATAGGGCAGGAGGGGGTACCTATGGTGGAGAATTATAGATTGAGTCCGAAAGGGAACAATGTGCCCAGAAGGAAGATGAGATATTTACATGGGGCCAAATTTCAACAGTGCAGGAGGCCATCGACAGATATGCCAGATTGGAGTGGGATGGAGAATTAAAGTGGCAGGCAACTGGAAGCTCGGAGAAACTCATGCGGTCTGAATATAGATGTGCCGCAAAGCCATTACCCAATCTGCATTTGGTTTCTCCGATGTAGAGGAGACCACGTTGACCACTGAATGTAATACACCAGATTGCAATAAGTGCAAGTGAATTATAGCTTCATCTAGAAAAACTGTTTGGCTCCTGGATAGTGGCAGGGGAAGAACCCAAAAAGTGATTCTGAAAATGGAACACCCGCAGCTTCAGTGTTATTTAACCATTGGCTTGAAAGCTTGTTTATTACTGTACAGGTAAGTTAAATTAGACGTGATTTATAATAAAAATGTAATGCAATGTAATCCATTTTCTCCAGGGATACTGCCTGATCCAATGAGTTACTCCAGCATTTGATGTTCATTTTAAATTAAATTAGACCCTTATTCCAGTAAATAATATATAGCGTGTAAAAAGTTAAAATATTGCAATAACAAATGATATATTGCATATAAAAATTAAAATATTGCAATAAAAAGTGTTACATCTTATTTTGCTTTTTAATCCCCTTTTTAGATTAGCACGCTAAACACCAATTTTAAAGATGCCATATTATAACATTCTCCAGTGAGTCTTTCATCTCCCAAGTAGATCCAAAGACTTTTCACCACCGACAAGTTATCAGTCAGGATGGAATACTTGACTGGGAAAGTGCAGTTGCAACAATTCTTGGTATTTGATTCCATCAAAGTCATATGAGGCACCTTGATTGCAAACACATTTAGAGCTAAAATCTCCTCCCAGCATTGACACACTGGCTGCAGTGTGTAGCAGCAGCAGCAGCAGCAAGATGCAGCAACTTACAGGACATTTTCAACAGCACCGTCCAAATCCATAACCACTTTCATTTGGGACGATTGGAATAAATTCACAGGAACACTAACACCTCCAGGTTTTTCTCCAAGTTGAGTACTATCCTGACTTGATTGTATACCGCTGATCCATTGGTGTGCTTAGTACGGGAAAATGTTTATATTCTACATGAAATAATTCTGAGTACTGTTTCAACAATTTCATTTGGTGTAAACCAATACTTTGTCATGAGTTAGAATTAATCTTAAATTCTAGTTTTTGGAATCACTGGTAGAAGATTTTTTTTTTTTAAATGTTGTGTAATAGCTATTTACATATGGAAATATGATTGCCATACTCATTATAAATATTATCTGTGTATATCACCTGGCTTCTGTCTATGATGCAGAAGAACGCTTCCAGGACAGAGAATTGGCAAGATTATGCAGTAACTTACCACTTGGCACTCTGCTGTGACAGGGAAAATAACAGTTGTGCAACTTTTCAATTAATATATGCATTCGATGCAGAGGTGTAAAATGTTATTATTTTACTGTCAGTTTAATCAGATATTCAAACATAGTGGTGAAGGTTGTGCTTTATCTATGATGCATTTTGATTACTTAGAATATTTGCAATCTGTCGAATCAATAAATATACATGGTATTGTGTGGTATTTCTTCCTTATAAAATTTACAGAGGAGCTCTCAGAAATACCCGTGAATTATTTGTTGACACACAAAATCCACAGGAATGTCTACAGCACCAAAGCTGTGGTCTTTTGCATTACTGACCAAGCTGACTTTTCTGACTGCAGCAGTGTCCAGAACTAACTCTGCCGCCAGTTTTTCATTTAGATCAGGCTGATCCAACCTTCTGCAATTGGCACCAAAACTTGTCCGAAAACACACAAGTGGGTTGAAGAAATAAGAGCCTCCATACACAATAAGCAAAATAAACATAGAACATGCTTGTAATATTCAACAGATAAAGCAACATCAGTGGAGGTATACCATTTTGTTCATTTCTGGCCTCTTCACCATTCTGACCTAATTGCACACCAATTGCATCTGTGCCCACATCTACAAAGCTCCAGGCTCCAGACTCCAGAATTCTCTGCTCAAAACTCTTGGTCTCTTTTTCTCCCTCTTGTCAATTAAAACACACTAAAGCTTGCCGGTTCAATTATTTTTCAAGTAACGTATCATCAACTATTCTCTCTCCTCTTCTACTCATCCCACCTACCCATCACCCACATACCCCTCCTTCTGGGTCCCTTACCTCCCACCACCCCCTACTGTCCCATTGGCCCAACAGCCCTGCCTTATTTTGGTTCCATTATCTCTCTTATCAAATGCCATAATCATTATTGTCTCCAACCTCCCTCCCAGCCTCTGTCACTATCTTCACCCTTCCCGTCTCCATCTGCCAAACTCAACTGAATTCACCTAACTATTGCCAGCTCTTTGATCATAGACTGATACAGTGTGGAGATGGGCCCTTCGGCCCAACTCGCCCACACCAGCCAACAATGTCCCAGTTACACATCCCACTTTGTGTGGTGCCTGCGCTTGGTCCATATCCCTCCAAACCGGTCCTATCCATGTACCAGTCTAACTGTTTATTTTTTATAAGAATATTTTTATTAGAAGCATATACATATCATAACTCTTTTCTTTACTCAGAGAGTGGTGGCTGTGTGGAATGAGCTTCCAGTGAAGGTGGTGGAGGCAGGTTCGTTTTTATCATTTAAAAATAAATTGGATAGTTATATGGACGGGAAGGGAATGGAAGGTTATGGTCTGAGCGCAGGTATATGGGACTAGGGGAGAATATGTGTTCGGCACGGACTAGAAGGGTCGAGATGGCCTGTTTCCGTGCTGTAATTGGTATATGGTTATATAACCAAAACACGAAAGAAGGGAGGGAGAAAAATAAATAAATAAATAAATTACAATTTTGGAGATAGGTCCGTAGATTATAAAGTGTAATTATTCATGTAATCCTGGACTCAAGTTTCAGTCAAGCTTCCCTGCTGAACCAATTTACCCTTTCAGAAAATCAATAAATGGAGACCATATTCTAGCAAAAAATTCTGATTTGTCAATTAAGACAAGTCTAATTTTTTTCCAAGTGTAAGGTCTCAGACATCTCCATAATCCACATTTTAATTGTGGGGGTTGTTAGGTTTTTCAAAAATTTTAATATTATTTTTTTCCCCCAATTATTATACTATAATCAAGGGAATTTCTTTGGTTTATTGTAAGTTTTAAGCTTTGTTCTGATATTATTAGTTTTGGATCAGGATCCAATTGGAGATTAACAACTTCAGAAAATGTTTTAAAATATCCGCCCAGAAATTTTTAATTTTTGTACAGTTTACAAAAGTATGAGTTAAATTAGCTTCTAAATATTGACATTTGTCACAGTTAGGAGAAATATTTGGAAAAATTCTGTTTCAGAATAGTGCAGTCTATATAGTACTTTAAATTGTATTAAAGAGTGACTGGCATTTAACGGATATTGATGTATATGTTGTAAACTTTGATCCCATATATCTTTAATTATGGGTTGAGCCAATTCATTTTCCCCATGCTTGTCTATGTAATTCCGTCGACGGGACCTCACTATCTAATAGAATATTATAAATGTGAGATATTAATTTATCTGTGTTAGGATGTTTATTCAAACATTCGTTAAGGATCTCTGGCTCCCTAGTTCTATATTCATGTGTATGCAGTTTAACATAATCTCCGAGTTGTAAATATCTAAAAAAATTATTTGAATGTAGTAATTCTGTTGTAACTCCTGAAATGAAAGAAAAAAACATTTTCTGTAAAGGTGCCCCACCTTTTTAATTCCATAATATTTCCATTGTGCAAAACCTTTATCCAACACAGAAGGTTTAAATGAAGGATTATTTACAATGGGGAGAAGGAGTGATAAATTATCCAATTTTAAAGCCATTTTTAATTGTTTCCAAGTTCGCATACCACTATATATTATCGAATTTTCACTATAAATTTTTTAATTCAATTTTGTGGGGGTTAAGAAGATCGAGCCGATTTCAAAAGGTAAACAATCATCCTTTTCCATTTTAACCAATCTGGTTGTTGATCCGTATCCTACAACCAGATGTTCATAATTTATTATTAACTGCCCAAAAATAAAATGAAAAAAATTGGTAAAACTAATCCTCCACTCATCTTGGATTTACATAATTTTTTAAAACTTATTCTATGGTTCTTATAATCCCAAATAAAACTTGTAACAATAGAATCAAGTTTAAAAAAAAAAAATTGGGGAGATATCGGAATTGATTGAATGTACACTAATTGTGGAAGGAAAATCATTTTTATTGCATTAATTCTACCGAACATTGAGATGGGAAGTGTTTTCCAATACCCATTTCAATTTCTATACATCTTTGATATTGGTAGTGTTAATTATGAATTTAATAATTCACTTGCCTTGGATTTTATTTTCCTTTGTCTTGAGATGATCTATCTAGATAAGAATCTAATGTACAATTTAAGTCTCCACCAATTATCAAATTATGTTGTGGTAAGTTCCGGAATAGTATTAAGTGTTTTCTTGAAGAACAATGGGCTGTAATAATTTGGCCCATAAACGTTAAGAAGGATCACTTCTTATAAAATATAATTCACCCACCAGTGTAATATATCTACCATCGATATACGCAATGGTTGATATATGTTTAAAAGGTATACCCTTACGGATTAAAATTGCAACCCCTCCAGATTTAGAATGAAGAGTGATACGTTTTGACAATCCATTTTGCTTTCAATCTATGTTGCGCTTCAGTTTTAAGATGAGTTTCTTGAAGAAACATTATATCAGCTTTGAATGATTTTAAGTGTGCTAATACTTGATTGGTTCATTAATATCCTTGATGTTCCAACTACAAAATGTAATTCCTTCACCCCCAATTTTTGTATTAACATCTTGCATCTTAGGGGTAGGGTCCTTTATAAAAGAGCAGATAGTTCAACACACTAAACCCGACATTCCACCCGAACACAGGATAGATGAATTTTAGATTTAATAAGTTTTCATCCCGAACATATCTCCTTAAAAAAAACTTCTAATTGAATTTAATATTAAAGTTGTAATTAAAAGAAGAATGGAAAAATAGATGGTTAGAAGAGTGCAAAGAAAGAAAAAAAACTAAATCTACAATCAGTGTAGTTAGTGATAGCCACACTAGCGTGGCTAACCCACTAAAGACTTCCGTAGCCTTAAAAATAATAATACTAGCTCTGTGCTTTAATAAAAAAGAACATTTCAATAAAAACTATTTGTAAAAGGGAGAGGGGGAAAAACATATTTAGGTCCAAAGAATTTGTAATCCAGTAGTAGAGAATTTTTATTCTCCTAAAAAATATTAGTCAAATATTAAAAAAAAAATTAATAAAATACCTAAATCAAACCTTATTTACAGTTTTATAACTAATTCTAAAAATATCTTGTTAATAATAGTTAGTAATAATTAGTAGTGATTAGTACTAAATAATAAAGGTTGTAAATCAATACCAAGATAACTCGATCAACTATCATTAACAAGTATCATTAGCCCTTAAGTATGACAATTTAAAGTTTCATTTGTTCTCTGCAAGATGATGACATCATGGAGATAATGTTCAATCATCAGTTGGATTCTCAATATCCTGGGCGAACTCCAGTGCTTTCTTGTAATCGGTGAAGAAATGTTCCTTCTGCTTGTAGGTGACTCTCAGTTTTGCAGTCCATATCTCAAATTTAGGATCTTCTTAAGGATTCCTCTTGTCTCATTGAAAAGCGCTCTCCTCACTGATGTAAAGGAAGCCACACTGGGGAGCATTGCATGCAATAGATCAGGTTGGACGAGGAGCAAGTAAACCCTTGTGTCACTTGGAAGGGCTGTTGGGATCTATGAATGGAGGTGAGAGGAGGTGTTGCGATACTGGTAGTAGGGGCAGTGCCTGCAGTGTGTAACAGATGGGTGGGGAGGAATGAGCGAACCAAGGAGTCGCGGAGAGAGGCCTCAAGCGTACGGACTCGGTAGACTATTTCAGTACAACTGCTAATTTATTGTGCGTTTGCACTTCGCACGTGTGACAATAAAGAACCATTGAAATTATGAGTAAAGTGGAGAATAAACCATTTCTTTCACATGAAAGATTGGACTGGTCCACTGTTGAGATTTTTCTTAACTGAATTAATTATAATTACATGTTCTGTTTTAATTGTATTGTCTTTGTTAGGAACTGCAAAAAAAAATAAACTGAAGAAGCAAATAAGAAACATTATTTCACTTTTGATCTGAAACAATAGCTCTGTTTTGCTTTCCATAGATGCAGTCTAACCTGCTGATTGTTTCCAGAAGTTTGTATTTTCTATTAAAGCAGATCACTTGATCTTCCAAAACATTATGGGAGTTCTAATCCCTGTCAATATACTAATTTGAAGTTAAAATATTGGTGCATTATTTAACTTAGTGGCAATTTTCCTGAGGTTAGAATAATAAAGGCACCAATAGACAATAGGTACAGGAGTAGGCTATTCAGCCATTCGAGCCAGCACCGCCATTCAATGTGATCATGGCTGATTATCCACAATCAGTACCCCGTTCCTGTCTTCATCCCATATCCCCTGACTCTGTTATCTTTAAGAGCCCTATCAAGCTCTCTCTTGAAAGTATCCAGAGAACCGGCCTCCACCGCCCTCTGAGGCAGAGAATTCCACAGACTCACAACTCTCTGTGTGAAAAAGTGTTTCCTCATCTCCGTTCTAAATGCCTTACCCCTTATTCTTAAACTGTGGCCCCTGGTTCTGGACTCCCCCAACATCGGAACATGTTCCCTGCCTCTAGCCTGCCCAAACCCTTAATAATCTTATATGTTTCAATAAGATGCCCTCTCATCCTTCTAAATTCCAGAGTATACAAGTCCAACCACTCTATTCTCTCAGCAAATGACAGTCGCGCCATCCCGGTAATTAACCTTGTGAACCTATGCTGCACTCCCTCAATAGCAAGAATGTCCTTCCTCAAATTAGGGGACCAAAACTGCACACAATACTCCAGGTGTGGTCCTATACAACTGCAGAAGGACCTCTTTGCTCCTATACTCAAATCTTGTTATGAAGGCCAACATGCCATTCGCTTTCTTCACTGCCTGCTATACCTACATGCTTACTTTCAATGACTGATGAACAAGGACCCCCAGATCTTGTTGTACTTCTCCTTTTCCCAACTTGACACCATTTAGATAATAATCTGCCTTCCTGTTTTTGCTACCAAAGTGGATAATCTCACATTTATCCACATTAAACTGCATCTGCCATGCATCTGCTCATTTACCCAACCTGTCCAAGTTCTTCTGCATTCTCATAGATCCTCCTCACAGTTCACACTGCCACCCAGCTTTGTGCCATCTGCAAATTTATTAATGTTACTTTGAATCCCTTCATCTAAATCATTGATGTATATTGTAAATAGCTGTGGTCCCAGCACCGAGCCTTGCGGTACCCCACAAGTCACTGCCTGCCATTTTGAAAGGAACCCGCTAATCCCTACTCTTTGTTTCCTGTCTGCCAACCAATTTTCTATCCATGTCAGCGCTCTACCCCCAATACCATGTGCCCTAATTTTGCCCACTAATCTCCTATGTGGGACCTTATCAAATGCTTTCTGAAAGTCCAGGTACTCTACATCCACTGGCTCCCCCATGTCCATTTTCCTTGTTACATCCTCAAAAAGGTCCAGAAGATTAGTCAAGCATGATTTCCCCTTCGTAAATCCATGCTGACTTAGACCGATCCTGTTACTGTTATCCAAATGTGCTGCTATTTCATCTTTTATGATTGACTCCAGCATCTTCCCCACCACCGATATCAGGCTAACTGGTCTATAATTCCCTGTTCTCCCGCCTTTCTTAAAAAGTGGGATAACATTAGCTACCCTCCAATCCACAGGAACTGATCCTGAATCTATAGAACATTGGAACATCTATAGACCAATGTGTCCACAATTTCTAGAGCCATTTCCGTAAGTACCCTGGGATGCAGACCACCAGGCCCTGGGGATTTATCAGCTTTCAGTCCCATCAGTCTACCCGACACCATTTTTTGCCTGATGTGGATTTCCTTCAGTTCCTCCGTCACCCCAGATCCTCTGGCCACTGGTACATCAGGAAGATTGTTTGTGTCCTCCTTATTGAAAATTGATCCAAAGTACCTCCTTATTGAAGGTGGATCCAAAGTACTCATCTGCCATTTCCTTGTTCTCCATAATAAATTCACCTTTTTTCAGTCTTCAAGGGGCCACCCTTTGATAAGGAAAAATAGTTTGGGCTGCAGTTCAATCATAGTGCTATGAATCAGCAGTTTTGGTTTAATATCAAGCTTGCAAAAATATATCAGCTTGCATTGCCTGTATCAAAGCAACTCTGCCTCGGCATCATTCCAGGTTGCATCAGTTAGAATGACCCATATTAATGTCTATTCTTGCAACAAAGTGCTAAAAGGACCAGCACATGTATTACATTTCCTCTAGACACCAGGAAAAAAAATGAAAGAACAATGAACTTTTCAAGAATAAGATGGTTCAACTGTCCGAGGATTCATTCATTGTATTTGTGTTGCTATGTTAACACCTTTGCTATGCTGACAAATTTCCTAAAAAGGAAAAGCTTAAATATCATTACTCTTTCAGCAGCAAATGCAGGCACAAGATTGATGACTGACAGTAAGGCAGAGGCTCCAAACGTCCAGTTAAAAGATCTTTTGCATTATTCCCACAGTTTGGCAGAGCAGTATTATCGCTACAGCCAAAACAATATC
Source organism: Leucoraja erinaceus (assembly GCF_028641065.1). Taxonomy (NCBI): domain Eukaryota; kingdom Metazoa; phylum Chordata; class Chondrichthyes; order Rajiformes; family Rajidae; genus Leucoraja; species Leucoraja erinaceus. The sequence goes on from NC_073380.1 coordinate 61,440,896, forward strand.
CATGCTGTGATGAGGGCAGGTGTTCTGAAACAACATTCACATTTCCATTTAGGGGAGCTCTCTAAAAAGAGCCACTCTGAATTTCTCACATGCAGGTAGTGCAGGCATGCTGCAAAACCTCATCATCCATAAGTTTTTACTAATAAGAAATAAACATTTCCTAAATAGGGACGAGCCAAACTTCAACTGCAAACACTGAAGGCTACCCCATCCAATAGCACTGATGTGAAGTTGATGACACTGGAAATGCTTGTCCAAGGGACCTGCTGCAGACTAATGCATCTTGACATATGTTAAGGTAATGTAGCCCAAGTAATATAGTCAGTCCTTTGTAGCCATTGGATAATGGCACGTTTAGAAAAACTGTTCTTTCCTTCCAAGGGAACAATAATATCCTTGTTTACCAGGACCTCCAGGGTATTCTGTTGCGTGAAACTGCGAACCTGTTGATGGATGGCAGTCCTCCTCTCATTTACTGTTATCCATCTTATCCAGAAGGGCAGGATTTAGTTTGTGAATAAATAAATGAGCTACAGGTGCGGGGCATGCTGTAAGCAGCAGTTACTGTTTAGCATGATAGCAGGAGGGTAGCAATCATCCTCAACATCAGAATTGTGCAGATAAGTGAACGGTGGGTGCAAAGGGTAGGATCAAAACAAAATAACTTTTCTCTTGTCTGTAATGTTCATGGCGCTATACTGTGACCTGGAAGAAAGGCTGATGATGTTGCTCATTAATGCCAAAACATTGGAACGTGCCTCTAACCTCTGACCCCATCCAATGGATGCAGAAACCAAGCATAAAATTAAAATCTACCTAGTTGTTTACTGGAAATGTTTGAGCCCATATTTGCACTTCATTTATGACTAATCTCTCTGACCAACTATTTCTCCTCATAACTCAGAATATTCAGGTGATGGAGATTTATGATCACCATACGGCCAGTTCCTCCTATGAACATTTCAGCCAACAAAATATGATTTAACTGCGCCTAATATTTTAAAATCACATTGTAATTATTTGAATTGTGTTGTTCCCATTGGCCTCCTGTCAGAATCAATTGCATCTTCTATCAGCAGATGCGAAACATAGTCACTTGCATGCTTCACCGTACAGATGACAAAAAACAGATATTAAAATGATTGTGCAGTAAACGAATTGTAGGATCCAGATGCCAGTTATAAAGCACTTCAACTCAATACATGTAGTGTATGATATTGTCAATGCCCTTTAATATAAGTATTGCAGTGCAGTTATCCATTATTTGTAACATGTCCAGCTTCAGATTTACCTTCACTGCACTTCTGTCTAATGTATTTGTAATTTGTTTTGTATCATATTAAGTTGATAACTTGGGGGAAAAGTGAATTGTTAGATTACGTAACCAAAAATGACCATAGCTTTGACTTTGGGATGTTGGGCTAGTAATGAGTAAGGTATTTAAATGAAATTGGAATTTCAATTAGTGAGGTTAAGATCCAGGATCCACTATGGAAATTTCACAGATTCTTTCAATTGGGTTTTCTTATCTAAACGAGTAACCTACATTATAGAAGTTGTTATATTTGGTTATTTAAAAGAATATACTAAAAACACAGACTATAAATCATATTTTTGTATCAAACAATGAACACATATAACAGAACTGATTTTCAACAACATATTGGTCTGGGATTTGCACTAAATAACAATGAGGCTATCAGCGCTTACTATTACAAAGAAGGTAACTTGTACGAGCTTCTGAAATTCACATATGTGCAATAAAATTAAGAAACCTGGTTTCAGTGACATGTACCTCCTTTATGGGGAACACTCACAGTTTTGACTGAGGCAGTCAGTCAATAGATGTAAATTCAAGATTTAATGTACTGTTTGCAGAGAAATGCTGTAAACATTGTCTTGTGGAATGAGGTGAAATAAACTTCTGTGGGTTCCAATTCCTGAGAATAATTTCATATTTTCATGTATTTTAAAGAGTAAAATGTTATAGTTTGTTCATGATCTTTCAAATTCAATTTCAATTCATAACCCACAGCAAAATATATTTAAAATATTTACAAATTTATAAAAAATGTTTTTTTAAATATTGATCTTGACCTACTTTATCCGAGCAGCAGATAGACACAAAAAGCTGGAGTAACAGCGGGACAGGCAACATCTCTGGAAAGAAGGAATGAGTGATGTTTCGGGTCGAGACCCTTCTTCAGACTCTAAATGGGGGACGTTTTTGGTCGAGACCCATCTTCAGACCCTGAGCAGCAGATCAGATTAGTTTGATTTTAGTGACAGGTTTCCTACAGCAAATTATCTTGAATAAGAATATCTTGCTATGGGCAATTTCTAAAGGTGACCAATGGGCCCTTTGATAGTGAATGGAAAATCAAAGGCGGATTCCATAACATATATTTCCATAACATGCAGTTAAAACCAAGTGACAATGGAGTTGGTGCATTAACTTAATAATCTGCACAATGAATATCTTTATGAATTAGACCTGCAAGGGACACACAAAAAAGATATGATCTGGAGAAATAATATCCTACATATGTCACTCTTATAAATATGAACTGAAATGTTGCAGGATGCCCAATGCATAATTATAATTCCACAGAAGGAAGCCATTCAACCTACCTGATTTTTGGACAATTTCAGATACTGAAATTGTCCAAAAATACATCTTTCATTTCCCTGAAAGTGGAGACACACCTTTTCCGGACAGGGGGTGACGAAGACTTTAGACATACTGGCCATCGCCTTAATGCCATTGAGAATAGAAATTGGAATGTGACAGAGGAAAGATTTAAAAGGGATCTGATGGGCAACTTTTTCACATGGAGGTGGTAAATGTATGGAACGAGCTGCATAGCAACAGGTTGAAGCAGGTACTATAACAATATTCAACATAGACAATAGAAATAGCCAATAGGTTAGCCAACAGGAGTAGACCATTCAGCCTTCGAGCCAGCACCACCATTCACTGTGAACATGGCAAATCACATCTTTCATTGTGCAGAGATAAGTAATGCTGACCTTGTTATTAATCTTGCTATTCCTCATCGTAAAAGATACACTTAGTTCCGGTAGGCGGCGCGACTCTGGTCAGCAGCGGCCTCTGCAGCCTGTCCGCGTTTTTATTATTAATTTTTTGTCTGTGTTTTTATGTAGTAGGTTTTTGTTATTTTATGTTGGGGTGTGTGTGTGTGGGGGGGCGGGGGTGGGGTGGGGGGGGGGGGGGGGGGGAAAACTTTTGAATCTCTCCCTGCACTGGAGACCCGACCTTTTCTCGTCGGGTCTCAGTTGTCGTTGGGGCCGCAACGAGGAGCGGCCTCCAACAGGAAGAAGCCGGGGACTCTGGTGCCGACTCACCGTCGCCGTCGCGGAGCTGGCCGAGACCGGAGCGGGTGGAGCAGTGGAGGAGCGCTGCTGCTTCTGCTGCTGCTGCTGATGCGGGGGCTGCTACTGCGGGTCTGCGGGCGGCGGCACCGGGAGCCCGCGGATCCCTGGAGGGAGACCGCTTTTCAGGGCTCCCGCAACGGCGACTTCTCCCGCCCGAGTTGTGGGGTCGAAGAGCTCCGGGAGCGGGGCCTAACACCACTGCCCCGCGCGGCTTGGAATGGCCGCGGGACTCTGCGAGCGCACGCCGGGGTCTTCAACACCAAGACCCGGTGTGCGACCTCGCACCACCCGGCGTGGCTTTAATGGCCGCGGGACAATCGCCATCGCCAGCCGGGGGCTTTGACTTTGACTCTGACATGGAGGGGGGGGGGGAGAGTGCAGTGGAGAGATAAGTTTTTTTGGCCTTCCATCACAGCTATGTGATGGATGTTTATGTAAAATGTAATTATGTTGTATCTGGGGTCTATTTGTGTGTAATGTATGGCTGCAGAAACGGCATTTCATTTGGACCTCCAGGGGTCCAAATGACAATTAAATAGACTATTGACTATTGACAGAAAGATGCATGAATAGGAAAGACTTAGAGAGACCTCAAAGAGGGTGTGAAGATGGCAAAGAGCAGGCTCCTATGGTTCAGGATGTACCGGCTGTGCCAATTGAGTCATCTCCATGTCCAGAGGTTGCAGTAATGATTAAGAATCTGTAAACCAGCAAACATTTTGATCATTGACCCTTCAGAGGTCATGCTGACACCATTACCTTACACCTCTGAGGCAATATGCTCACCTCTACTCCAGAGTAAGCTATTCCAAACTTTTTTTCAACTGGCTTTAAATGCCTCATTGGGTTCCCTGTTGGGCATCAAATATACTATTGCAGACAGAGCAGCCAGATTGCACCTACAAATGGAATATAGTATCATGACCTTGAACTTTAGTCCACATATAAGCAAACAAACATGTATGAAACAAGTCCACATATGAAACAAGCAAACACTAGGGTACAAAGACACAAAGTGCTGGAGAAACTCAGAGGGTCAGGCAGCATCTCTTGAGAACATGGATAGGCAATGGTTCCGGTCGGGCCCCTTCCTCAGATTGCTTGTAGTAGGGGAAAGAAAGCTAGAAGACAGGTCGGGGAAGGGCAAAGTCACTTGCCAGACTTTGTCCTGCCCCCATCTCTTTTCCAGCTTTCTCCCTCCCAATTACAATCAATCTGAAGAAGGGTCCTGGCTGGAAAAAATGCTTATCCATATTCTCCAGACCTGCTGAGTTACTCCAGCACTTTGTGTGTTTGTTTGTAAACGAGAATCTACAGTTCCTTGCATCACCACACACTGGGGTGCAAGTTCAGACCTCAGTCATAATTTTTGTTTTAATTTTATTTTTTAGTATCAAAAATTATTCTAAATATATAGTAGAACTTTTCAAACACATCGTTGTATGGAGCAAATCACACCTTTCATTGTGCAGAGATAGGTGATGCTGGAGTGACAGCTGCTGACCTTGTTATAAATCTTGCTATTCTTCATCGTGAAAGATTGCCGATGGAATATTGCCTTTGCTGATGTCACTATCAGCAACAAAATGCTGGAGAAATTACTGCTTAGTGGTTGTAGTAAATTCTGTGAATCTTAGAAATGTGTATACTCTGCAGTGAGTTCTGAAAATGCCCAGTCAGATCAGTTAATGTAATTAAGGATAAAAGCAACTAAAAAGCAGAATTATTCCTGAGTGTATCAAGGCTGTTCTATAATGGTTCTACACTGTACCTTTGAGCTCCAATTTATGTAGTTAATGGCAGAACCTTGTTCTGTGTGAATAATGATTTCATTAAGTGCCTGTTTGACATCCAAAAGACATCAAGGGTGCAAAAGTGAACAGTTTTTGGAAATATCCAGACTACTTTCCCAATCACTTAAACCAGAAATGATCGTAAGCATGTCATTTTTTGTTCTATTTGTTTATAATAAAGGTGTTAACTGATTCCATCTTGAGAGAAAATGGGAGCAATTGTTAAGGGACAAAGCACTAGCTGCAGAAGTGAATAAACAATTTTATTGCCTATACAGTTGTGCACACTTACCCATTTATTCTGAATATTTTGGCTGCTTTTCCTGAGTTGGTATGTGTATTAGTGTAAGGAACCAAGGATAAAGGGGTTAAAATGGAAAGGAAGGAAAATTAAAATAACAAGTGATTTGGAGCTCAGAGCTATGATCACATATTCACGTTATGTTTCCAGATTATTTGTATATTCTTTACATTATTAATGTTCTGAGATGTTCACAAATCTGTTTTTTTCACTTTCTTCAACTACTGATTCAAATTGTTTGTAAATTAAGTGCTGTACCTGATGAAATGTAGCAAAAGTATCTTCCATATTTTTTAGTTGGTCACCTTAATGTAAAGGAAACTACACTGTGGGCCTGGATAGAGTGGATGTGGAGAGGATGTTTCCACTTGTGGGAGAGTCTCGGACCAGAGGTCATAGCCTCAGAATTAAAGAACGTTCCTTTAGGAAGGAGATGAGGAGGAATTTATTTTGTCAGAGAGTGGCAAATCTGTGGAATTCATTGCCACAAACAGCTGTGCAGGCCATCAATGGATATTTTTAAGGCAGAGATAGATTCTTGATTGGTACGGGTGAAGGCAGGAGAATGGGGTTAGGAGGGAGAGATTGATCACCCATGCTTGAATGGCAGAGTAGACTTGATGGGCCGAATGGCCTAATTCTGCTCCTATCACTTATGAACTGATATAAATCCAAGGTTAGAGCGCACATCTTTGAAGCACCGATACTTATCTTTTTTTTCCTGCCGAATTTAGGACTTGCTTCCCCTTCCAGTTCTTTGGTGGTTGGAGGCTGATGTAAGATCTGCAGATTCTGCCACAGGTGGCTACTAATGGGGCATATCGGTGGGTGTATTGCAGTAGTATCACATTCTAATCACCTGAAAGCTCGCAACACGCTAAACCCTTTTTTGCAATTAGTGATACAAGAGATGGTGCACACCTGAATCTGAAGCAACAAGCAATCTGCTGGAGGAAATCAGTGGGTATTGCAGCATCTGTGGGCGGAAATGAATGGTCAACCATTCAGGTGGAAAGTATACATAGGGGCTGAGAGTGGAGAAGGGGAATCGCTGGTTCAAAGAGCGGGATAGGGTGGGGATTGTAAGACAGAAGTGTAAGATAATAAGCGAGTTCGGTATTCCGAAAAGGTCATTCGCTATAAAGAAAAAGCGAACGAAGCGCTGACTGTATAAACTGTGTATAAATTCTTATCTTTAGTCATGATTTATGTGTAAAAATATATTTAATCTGAGGAACTGGGGTGCCAGGTACCGGGAGAGCGGGGTGTAACAGCGAGATAGTGAGGGCAGATGCGAGTGGGAGACAAGAGGAGAGACTGGACCGGCGGAGAGATATTCTCGGCATTTTCGCTGCTGCACGCACACAGATCCGTGCCTCATCCGCCGCCAGGGTCGAATCTGGGTCCCCAGGGCTTCAAGTGCTGCCGAACCGCCCCGGGACCCCCCCCCCCGTCCCCCCCCCCCCCCCCCCCCCCCGAGTGTCCCATCCCCGCCCAGGGGGCGGCCGGAGACATCCGGACCAACGGGACACCAGCCTGGAGCAGCAACCCACAGTCAATGTGGAGAAAAAGCGGCAACTCCAGCCAATCTTGCTCCATCCCCTGAGGAACTCATCCCCCTGGAGCCGCACCCACCACACCCCCCCCAGTGGCCGCCGGCCAACCCCCCCCCCATCCCCCGGCTGGCTGCAAGTCCAGGGCTGCCACCACTCAAGGCCTGCGCCCCAGCTGCTGGTCAACAATGCCCGGTCATCCAGATCTGGGTCCGTGACCCCGACCCCAGACGAAACGCAAGACTACACACAACGCAGCACCACAGCTGCCGAGAATGACCTGGGCATGCACAGTCGGAATACCGAACTCGCTTATTGATGGGTCCGGATGGGGGTTAAAGGTAGACACAAAATGCTGGAGTAACTCAGCGGGATTGGCAGCATCTCTGGAGAGAAGGAATGGGTGACGTTTCGGGTCAAGATCCTTCTTCAGACATGTCAAGGGAGTGGGGGGGACAGAGATGGGGATTAAAGGTGTCGGCAAAGACAGGTCTATGATGGATGAAGGCAGACAGGATGGAGAAAAAAGGGCAATTGAAATCAGGAACTTGTATGGTGGCCTCAGGTCCCAGCGGATACTTTAAGATTATGCACTGAGATTGTCAGAGTTTGAAATCAAGGTGCTTTCGTTACTTTTAAATTAAACTGAAACATCTTTTGCTAGTTTCCAACAAATATCTTTGGTTTCCAATTACTATAACCGCAGCACGCACACACAAAATGATCAACAGTAGGGGGCGCCTCACATTGAAATGTATTATTTAACAATTCTCTCCTTCGTTAGGTTGTGACATTTTAAGGCCATTTAGAATTTGAATGCAACTGGTTATCAAGAATACAGAAAATAAATGACTGTTAAATTACTAAATTGCGCCATCTAGCGCACCACGGAAATATTTTTTTATGAAAACGAAATACTGTACTGGAAATAAAATGGAAAGATATTTAAAGGGTCTGTTTTGTCAACATTGCTGGTGCTGATAGTCTTTGAACAGCATGTGTCATTTTCTATGTGTCTATTCATCTTAAACGATATGCAGAGAAGTAATCTTCCATATGCAATTCAGCGCTCAATTCAGTGATGGTATTCACTAATATATATTAATTCCACAAGTGTGATGGATTTTACGGTTTGACGTTCAGTAAACAAGCTGGTTTTTACTGTTGTCTGATTTACAAATTGATTAAAGTAACAGGTCTGTGAGATCTGACATCACTAATGCCTTTAAAGCTTTGTGTTAGCTTGTTTCCATTTGCAGTATCCCAACTATTTTGAAATGGGACAATTTTATTTGTTGCATTTTATCTCATGAATGTTTCTCAATTTTAGACATGCGTAAATGAAACACATTAGAATCGGAGAACTCCTATCCATCGTCCTCTCGCCAGTTCTTTGAAAGTGCTCTCACTCTCCACCTCGCGGCAATATTTCATCCTTCAGGCATAAACTCGCTGCAGAAATTATGTTTCCTCCTGCTCCCTTTAGAGCTTTTGCCAATTACGTTATTTTGTTTTGCAGCTGAACATAATTTGTTCTAATTTAAAACACGATTAAAACATGTTTGAAATGCAGTTTTGCAATTCAGCAAAAGTAGTTCATCTTAATCACATCGTGCTTTGTAAGCATATCCTCTCCATCCACATTTCGGATTTTACTACCTATTAGTCCCTTCGGTAATATGAACCTCACTTAGGGAGAGGTGAAATGAAACCTCGAAGAGCCCTCAATCCAAGTTAAGACATTTAAATATTCGCATAAAAATCCTGACAGCGTTTTCTAGTTAATGCGACTCGGGCCCTGAGCAGGTTTCATGGAAACACTCTGGATATCATGTGTGTGATTGAGATGTCACGGTATTGTCAAAGTGGAGCCGTGTCGCTCGCAACAGCGTCTAAGCCTGTTTAATGATGCTTTAAGATGCTTTCCACTTTCCTGATTCTATTTGGGGATGGAACCGCTTGAATGGACAAAGAGTAGTCGTTCCCACAGTTTATCCCATTGGATTATAGCATTCAGTCAACACAGACCTTCTGCTCTCCTTGGCCTCTGCTGCCCTCCCTTCTCCACTGCCGCCTTGATTTATTACAGTCGTCCAGCTGACGGGAAGCCAGCCCCCTCCCCCTCATTCAGCTGAAACTCGCCGAAATCCCAAGAAAACAATGCTCCTTTCCCCTCGTGTTGACGGAATGATCCCTCTAACGTAAAGGAACAAGTGGCACATCCAGCACGTTAGATTAAATACAAACGCATCTCTGAAGTAAGATGACCGAGGAGGGAAAGTCGGAGAGCAAAGGAGAAATTAGCGGCAAAGATTTGGAAAAACAGCTTCGTCTTCGAGTCTGTGTCTTGACTGAAATCCTACAGACTGAGAGAGATTACGTGGGGACTCTGGAGTTCCTCGTCTCCGTAAGTTTTTCTAGCCTCTCTCCAACTGTTAAGACGTTTCATTGTCCTATTTAAGTTACAGCTACATAGGTTTTGTCAATTTAATCAGGAACCGAGAAAGCCCGGTGAACTTTCGCACTGAATGGTAGGATCTGAGAGAACACTGTTTGTTGAGGTGAAAGTATGACCGTTATAATCGCTTCTTTAATGGTTTCATATTTATTTGCTAAACATTTGATGATTAAATATTTTTCTCGTGCAGCATATAGGAGTAAAATGAAACTGAGCGAGAGCACCTTTTGATTATTCTTCATCCGCCCCCAACCCCATTAACCCGTTTCAGGAGGTTTCCCGAGTTTTAGTTATACCTGTAAACTTCACTCACTGCTCAGTCAGACAATGGCTTGTATGTTTTGAGTGCCTATTGAATGGTCCGGGTACTTCTTGCTGCCATAGTTTACGCTCTCGAGGGCTTCGACAATGTGCCGACATGATGCACAACATTTCCCATGTGGCTAATTGTCCCTCCTGATCATCGTTTCAATCAAAGATCCTATAGCTATAGGATCTTTGGTTTCAATTGAACGGAACAGTACTACTGTTCCACGTTATGGCGTGGACAACGCCGGCTCTAAAATAAACGCTCAGGTGGCTTCTGTGAAACAGCTACAGTCTCCACCACGATTTGTTTGTCGGGATTGTGCAGATGGTGGGAAACTTTGCAGAGAGGAACCCTGCGGGAAATGTTTGGAAAAGGCGATTTGGCTTTTCTGTGATTAGGGAGGAAATGACGCGAATCCTGGGAATTTGTAGTCTATTTATATACACTTTATTTCCTGATTTGCGAGCCCCCCCAAAGGACTCGGAGCGAGTCCTGACAATAGGCTGTAAACTGGTCGGCATCCTGACTGAAGGAAAAGCACAGCATATAAACGATATTATTTTGGAAGCTTTTGTAAGTTTCAGAGATACATTAAATTACTTCTTGTGACTGACAGTGCAGTGTAGAAAGACATATACTTTAGGAGTTTCAATAAGAACGTACAGCAACCGATTATCTGACCGTTCAGTAAATTGAAATATTAAACTTGACAATTCACAAATTTGTCATTCATACCTGCAAGTTGGTAGTGATTCTGAAAAGCGAGACTCTTCTAAGCCCGGCTGCAAATAAAGCTAGCTGCAGATGAATTTTGATTCATTTCGAACCAAGGAATGGACTTGAATTAATGATGTTCCAAGCAGTTGATTTTTGGTAAGCATAAGGTTTGGTTGATGGATGCCTCTAACAGTTGTATTCTTGTTTCTCAGTCTCATAATGGCGTCTTTGACTTTCATTGGCATACCTTTGGTCCTCATGTTGATAAAAGGCAATAAACGTTTCCGAAGGTGATGGGAAAGACTAGGTGCTGAGAGCTCCCTTGTGCTGCATTAAGGAGGCATTTTAAACACACCTGAACAATTACTAACACCTGTCCCAAACATTATGGTGCCCTGAAATGGGGGGAACTATGTATAAACACTTCTGTAATTTCTACATGGTGAAACCAAAATGTATAAAAATACCCTTTAATAAAACCTGACAATGAGCACTTTAACCACATATGTTTCTTTCCTATTTGAAATCTCAAATTGTGGAGTACAGAGTCAAATAAATAAATGATAAACATTATGGAGGGCACTATACATTCACTCACCAGAGGTGGCGATGAGGCGCATGGATTTGTGTCTGGCTTTCCGAGTGTGGCGTAGGGAGGAACCTATACAATCTCTGCTTCCCTACATTTGAGAACGTCTTTTTATTTGCCTATAATTAAAATCCAAATATGGTATGAAATAAAGGTTCCGTGGAATTTAAAGTAGACAATAAATTATGTGACAGAACTTGTTTTCACCCTAAACAATTTCTTCTTTGCCACTTCTCATTTCCTTCAAGTCACAGGTGTAACCAGGGTGCATGGGCTCCAATCATGTCTGTTTTTTTTGTGGAAGGAACTGCAGATGGTAGTTTACACCGAAGATAGACACAAAATGCTGGTGTAACTCGGCCGGGCAGGCAGCATCTCTGGAGAGGAATGGGTGATGTTTCGGATTGAGGCCATTCTTCAGTGATATTCGGGGAGGAGAGAGAGAGATGTATATGGAAAGGTAGGGTGCGAAAACTAAACATCAAAGGGACAAAGTTCAAGGAAAATCAACAAAAGAATAGATCATTGTCAGTCAGAAGAAAATGACAACAAAGCATACAAAGATAAAATTTAATCAGGAGGATAGTCCAACTGGTCAGAAAATAAGGATGGGGGAGGGATGGTGAGAGAGGGAAACGCAAGTGTTACTTGAAGTTAGAGAAGTTAACATCTCATAATGCTGTGTTGAAAGCTGCCCAAGTGAAATTGGAGGTGCTGTTCCTCCAATCTGCGTTGGGCTTTCTGTCATGGGTCCCATACTGATCTTTCTGTCCTGGGCCTCCTCCACAGTTGGAGTACTCTGGCATCATTCCCCAACTATTTCTTCCTCATGGACCATTGCATCAGGACTGCTCCCTGTAGAACTTGTTGACTGCATCAACTTTACTACAAATTCTACTCTGCCCTCAAATTCACTTGGACTATCTCTGGCACCTCTCTCCCCTTTCTTAACCTCTCTGTCTCCATCACAGGGAATGGACTATCTGCTAACATCTACTGCAAAACCCACTGACTCCCAGAATTCCATTGACTACATCTCTTCTCACCCTGCCTTTTTCCAGGACTCGCAATTTTTCTGTATCCACCACAACTGCTCCCAAGATGAGGCTTTCTATTCTAGGACATCTGAGATATCCTCTTAATTTTCAATAAACATCGTCTCCCCCTGCTATTGTGGATGGAGCCCTCACACCTTTCTCTTTTATGTGTCTCAAACCCGCAGGTAGAAAAATGGACAGCGTTCCTCTGGTCCTTACCTTTCATCCCACCAGCCTCTGCATTCAACACATTATTTTCGGACTTTTCCTCCATCTTCGATGTGAACCCACCACTAGTCAAATCTTCTGGTCCCCTCTGCTTTCTCCAGAGACCGCGTTCTCTGCAATTCCATTTGTTTCCTTATCGATTTCCACCTGACCTGCCTCTCTCTAGGCACTGGCACTGGCACCGCAAGAGATGTAACATCTGTCCTTGCACTTCCTTTCTTGCTTCCATCAAGGGACTCAAGCAGCCCTTTGCATGCAACTCTTTCACCCTTGCCTGTTGCATTTTGCGCTCCCGACGTGGCTTCAATAAGACCAAGCAGACTATTTTGCTCTATCTGCCAAATCCTGCTGGTCCCGGTTGTTAACCATTTCAACTCTCCTTGCCATTCCCATACTAACCTTTCAGTCATTGGCCACCACCATTGCCAGAATGAGACCTTACAAACTGGTGGAATTGCTTGGGTAGCCCACAAACCTATGGTGTAAACGTTGAATTCTCCAATTTTAAACAATAATCCCCTCTCTTTTCCACCCTGGTTCTTCACTTGAACTAAGGCTACTGAAGAATGGTCCCGACCTGAAATGTCACCTGTTGATGTTCTCCAGAGATGCTGCCTGTCCCACTGAGTTACTCCAGCTTTTTGTGTCGATCTTCGGTTTAAACCAGCATCTGTAGTTCGTTCCTATGCCACCATCTATAGTTCCTTGTGTCTACATTGGTCTTGACTGTTTGTGTGCAATGCCATCAAAGGGCATTGAGTGATACATTAAACATGTTATGTCAGTGTTCACTTTCAGTTAAGCCTTACTATTGTTACATTTAGATTATACTATTGAGTCAGCACTTGATTGTGCATATAACCTTGTTTGCACGTAAACTTAGTACAGTATAAAGATGTGGCAACATGGGAAGGTAATGTCACATCAGTACAGGAGAGATTTTGTGAATGAAGGAAATAATTCCGAGGAACAAAGTCAGATTACAGCTAGCTGCAGAACCAGGTAGCTACAGAACCAAGTTTAAATTTGGTTATGAGAAACGTATCAAAGATGTAATTGGTAATGGATTAGTTGAGCACTTGGACCAATGTGAATTGATCAGAGAGACAGCATGTACGTGACAAAAATAGACTATGCCTGGTTAATTGAGAGTTTAACTTTTGAGGAGGTCACTAACATGGTGGGTAGGAACATGATGGTTCGGAGACTCCAGAAGGCATTTGATAAGGCTTGATATAAATATTGGGCAAAAATGTTCACCTTGGTTCAACTTTCCTGCCAGTTTTTTCATAGCTCCTGATTACCCTTTTGTCTAAAAGTATCCATCTCAGTCTTGAGTATATTCAATGAATTAGTTTCCACAGATCCCCTGTGTAGGAAATTTGAAGGATTTGTGACCCGATAAGAAAAATAAAATTCCTTTTGATTTCTTAAATAGCAAATCCTCTCCCCTACTCTATTCTGAAACTATGCCACAGAGTTGAACATCCTTTCAGTATTTATGCTTGCATCAATCTGTAGTGTGCATGGTTAAGCATATATGTTACCATGGCCCAGGATTTATTGACACAGGTTGATCATACGCTGAATAATCCAACCACATTTTTGTTTGGGAGTGGAAAGAACTAATAGAAATTGCATTAATTGCAATGTGTAAAAAGAGTTGAGATACTGTATTATAATTTTGTTGCATCTCATTGTGGTATATATCATGTCTTGATTGGTAAATATGTTTGTGACTTTATTTGAAGCAGAAATAATATGCGAATGCTTCATTGAGTATAATTCCGTCTGGTAACTACGCGCTTCATCCGAGCACATTATCGCACGCATCGTGCAAACCATTTTAAACTGTCATTTGGCAACCTGAATAGCTGCCTAGGTTGCCCGGCTGGCAACAGGGAAATTTTTTTAAGTGAGAGCCCTGCAATTATAGGGTCAGGTGCATCTCCCTGCAGGGGAAAGTACCTGGGGAGGGGGTGGCTTCCCGTTCCTTCTCTCCAGAGATGCTGCCTGTCCCACTGAGTTAATCCAGCATTTTGTGTCCATCTTTGGTGTAACCCAGCATCTGCAGTTCCTTCCTACACCTTAAACAAAGGTTCATCTGTTCTATCAGGTGGGCATAGAAGATTGCTTGGGACTATTATTGGGAAATAAATTGTGCCAGGTACATTGGTGAATATTACTTAAAGAGATTAGCTAATCATTATAATGTTACTAATGGTGGAATTTAGCAGTTGCATTTTCTACATTACATCAGTAACTCTATTAAAAAAAAAAAAAAAAAAAAGTGCATCAATGCCTGTGATGTACTTTGTGACTTCAGAAAAACAACTTAAATAAATGCAAATGTTTCACCAATATCTTGCCCTTTATAATTCTGATTTCCATGGTTTAATAAAACCACTGCCCTCTATTCCTGCTTAACCTGAAGATCAGGCTTCATCCTGAATAGCTGTGCATTGCCAAGGGTAATCACATATTTATATGTTTTGAATAAACTGTTACAAGTAACTGTTTATAACCATATAACCATATAACAATTACAGCACGGAAACAGGCCATCTCAGCCCTACAAGTCCGTGCCGAACAATTTTTTTTTCCCCCTTAGTCCCACCTGCCTGCACTCATACCATAACCCTCCATTCCCTTCTCATCCATATGCCTATCCAATTTATTTTTAAATTATACCAGTGAACCTGCCTCCACCACTTCCACTGGAAGCTCATTCCACACCGCTACCACTCTCTGAGTAAAGAAGTTCCCCCTCATATTACCCCTAAACTTTTGTCCCTTAATTCTGAAGTCATGTCCTCTTGTTTGAATCCTCCCTATTCTTAAAGGGAAAAGCTTGTCCACATCAACTCTGTCTATCCCTCTCATCATTTTAAAGACCTCTATCAAGTCCCCCCTTAACCTTCTGCGCTCCAGAGAATAAAGACCTAACTTATTCAACCTATCTCTGTAACTTAGTTGTTGAAACCCAGGCAACATTCTAGTAAATCTATAACGCACTAATAGTTGGAATTTAGATTCACATTCAGCCTAATTTTTATCTATGTCTATGCAATATGTTTGGTATTTGCTCTATTGTTTATTTTCAGCTTAAATATTTAAAAATGAGATGTCTTTCCTAATGGTGTTTGCATATTTATGTAAACATCTGGGCACATCATGTTTCCTTTTTTCTGTTTTGGATGCACGACAAGCTTGTGAAACATCATCTCTGTCCAGTTTACTCAAGTTTTCCATGACAAGTCAATTAATCTACAGGATTTTGAGCTCATTTATAGTTTTTTGTACCACAATCTGAACAAACGAATTGCATAACTTTATTACTTTAATTTTTTCAAAACTCTGTACTCCCTTTCTCATTTAAATTGCTTTTGAACATTTTATTTACACCGGTCTTCAAGAAGCAATTATCACCTATTGATAGCAGGGCTCGAAATTAACGGTTGCCCGGGTGCCAATGACGACCTAAATTGCCGCAGGGCAACCTAAAAGCCCTGCCATTTTGCCCGGCTTGGCAAGCACCCGGGACACCTATCGTTTAATTCCGAGCGGGCCCCCTCTCTATCTTTCTCTCTCTCTGTAACTCTCCGTCTCTGCCCGCCATCCGTATCCGTGTCTGGGCCGCTAGGTCTCTGCTCTCCGCTCTCTGCTCTCCGCTCGCTCCTCATCCGCAGCACGGCCGGCTGCCTTACACTTTCGCACTGCGACGGCCTGCACATCCTCCCCCTGCACATGCGCACAACCACGGTCAGCACATCATCGGCCGTAGTTGTGTGGATGTGCAGCCCTGCACATGCGCACTGCCAACTAGTCGGCATCGGGCACTTTCTCCCTATTTTTGCATATCAGCAAGTATTAGATGTCCGAGTTTGTCGACATCAATATAGTCTTGGTGACAATTCCTCATCATTGACACTGGGAATGTTCTAGAATCATATAATAGTGGCAACCCAGAAATATTCCATTTGGCCAATTATGTCTTTGCTTGCTTTCCACCAGAACAACTCTCAAATTCCATTCATCAATCTTTTCCCCCCCAAAATAGTTGCATAAATTTCTCCAATGAACATTTATCTAATTTTCTCCTCAACGCCTCAATCGAACCTGCCCCCAGCACATTTGCAGGCTGTATGTTCCAAATTCTACACATATATAGAGTAAAGAAAGATTTTCCTCGTGCCTCTCTACATTTTATTTCCCGTTTATTTCACACCTGTGGCTCCGATGATTCTCTGTTCTGTATTATTTGGCTAACTTTGTATTCAGGCTATCCGCATTCATTTTATATTCAATGTTTTAACTTTTTTTTAAATGCTTGCTGTGTGGCATCCTATCAAAAGCCTTTTGGAATCTGTTTAGGTTTATTTTTGTCAGATGTACTGAGATATAGTGAAAAGATTTGCTTTGCATGCTGTCCAAACAGATGAGATGAATACAATCAAGTCAGACTTGAGTGCAATAGATCAAGGAAAGGGAAGATGCAGAATTCAAAATATAGTTCTCGGCATTGTCACACATTAGTTCTGTAAACAAAATCCAATGTCCACAATGGGTAGAGGTGAATTAGACGGTACCCTAGTTAATGGAAGGACCGTTCAGAAATCTGATATTGGAGGGGAATAAACTGTTCCTGTGTTTGGTGATGCATGCTTTCAAGCTTCTGTACCTTCTGCCAGGCTGGAGCAGAGAGGAGGTGGAATGATCGGTGTATGACAAGTCTTTGATTATGTTGCCCACTTTTCCGAGGCATCGTGAAGAATAAAAGACTTTCTGCATAGCTACTATATCTTGGGTGAGGAGCTGCAATCCTGTGCAGCCTCACCAACTTTGACAAACGTACCAATTTGTAACCTTTTTGCAAAGTATACCATTTGTTCACCTATCTACTTGCAGCACCTGCCTACTGACATTTTGTGAGTTATCACAAGAACCCCAATTTTCAACCACTTTTTCCATTTAGATAACTTAATAACTTGCCCTTTGAATCCACTGACTCGTGTGCACAACCTCACACTTTTCCACATTAAACTCCACTTGCGAGTTTGTGTCCTCTCACACAATCTACTTTTAACCCGTTGCAGAACGACAAAGTCTTCATCACAACTTGCTCTTCAAATAATTTTTGTGAGATTAACTAACTTGGATAGCTTGCATTCTGCTCTCATCTGAGGGTATTGATATAAATAGTTTCCTGGATACTCTACCGGTTATGTCCTTCCAAACTGCTGACATTCATTCCAACTCTCAGCATTCTCTAGGATAAACAATTTTCAATCCATGTTAACACACTTCCTCCAGTACACCAACCTTTTATGTGGCACCTTGGTGAATGCTTTTTGGAAATCCAAACGCATCACCACTACATGTTCCCCTACATCTACTCGGCTTGTAACATTCTCAAAGAACTCAAACAAGACATTGGTAGTGGCTGCACTTGGAGTATTGTTCAGTTTTGCTGCCAAAGGAAATATGCTATTGAGCTTAAAGAGTGCAGAGACGATTGATGAAGATGTTATCATCTTCTTGAGGGCCTGAGGTTTTGAGGGAGATTGAGCAAGATAATACTTTATTCTTTGGAACTCCTTGGTACTTTACCAATTGGTACATGGTACCAATTCCCTGGTACTTTACTCTTGTGGAACTTGGAGTCAGTATTCTGCTCAGCAACTAGATTCTCGACTTCCGAACAAACAGACCACAATTGGTGAGGACAGTTGACAGATGATCCTCTACGATAATCCTCAACATTGGTGCTCCGCAGAGATGCATTCTCAACCCCCTTCTTTACTCTTTATACACTCATGATTGTGCAGTGAAATACCAATTCGACTGAATTTTAAAGTTTGCAGTCGATACCGGCCAGATATTAAATAATGTGGAGACGGAGTACAGGAAGGCGATTGAGAACCTCGTAACCTGGTGCCATGACAACAATCTCTCCCTCAATGTCAGCAGGACAAAGGCGATTATGATTGATTTGAGGAAGCAATACTGTGCACACTGCAAGGGCAGCACGGTGGAGCAGCGGTAGAGAATGCAGCACCGGAGACCCAGGTTCGATCCTGACTATGGGTGTTGTTTGTACATTCACCCTGCGTGGGTTTTCTCCAAGATCTTGTTTCCTCCCACACTCCAAAAACGTACAGGTATGTAGGTTAATTGGCTTGGTAAATGTAAAAAAAAATAGTTCCTAGTGGGTGTAGGATAGTGCTAATGTGCGAGGATCGCTGGTCAGAGCAGACCTGGTGGGCCGAAAGGGCCTGTTTCCGCGCTGTATCTCTAAACCAAAACTAAACTAAATACACATTCCGGTAACATTAATGGCACCGTAGTTGAGGTAGTCAAAAATTTCAAAGTCATGGGAATAAACATCACCAGCAATGTTCGCTGGACCAACCACATCGAAAATACGGCCAAGAGGGCACACCAACACTCTACTTCCTTAGAAGGAATAGGAAGTTCAGCATGTCCCAACAACCCTCACCAAATGCCACCGATGTGCTGTGGAAAGCATTTTATCAAGGTGCATCACAGCATGGTTTGGGCGTAGCTTCAAAACTGCAAAAAATTGCAAAGAGTTGTGTACGGAGCCCACACTATCACGCACACCAACCGCCCTTTCCTTGACTCCTTGTACAGTCACGCTGCCTCTGCAAAGTCACCAGCATAATCAAGGACGAGTCACACCCCGGTTACTCCCTCTTCTCTCTCCCATCAGGCAAGATGTGCAGAAGTTTGAAAACTCACACCTCCAGATTCAGGGACAGCTACTTCCCAGCTGTTATCAGGCAACTGAACCATCCTATCACCAGCTAGAGTGAAATCCTGACCTCCCATCTACCTCATTGGAAACCTTTGAATTATCTTTAATTGGACTTTATCAGACTTTATCTTGCACAGAAGATTGTACCCTTTATCCTTGTTTACTGTGTGGATGGCTTGATTGTAATCATGGAGTCTTCTTTGACTGGATAGCACGCGACAAGAAACTTTTTACCGTGACGATAGTAAACTAATAATAAATTTACCTAAACACTGCCACCAATTCACGTCATATGCATAAGTGTATTCTGCTCTAAGTACACGTTCCAAATTATAAGGGAACCAGAAATGTTGTTAAATTACAACTCGAGTTAACACACACGAGCAGGAGTCTTTATCCCTAATTATTTCTTTAAGATATCTTATTGTTGATTGTTAATGACCTGTTTGGTGAAATGCTATTGCTGGAACTAATTAAAATTAGAAAACTCACTGCACCACCATAGTAGGGTAGACAAAAAATGCTGGAGAAACTCAGTGGGTGAGGCAGCATCCATGGAGAGAAGGAATAGGTGATGTTTCAGGTCGAGACCCTTCTTCAGACTGATGTCGGGGGGAGGGGTGGGAAAAAGAAGGCTTGTGGGAGAGCTGGGTAGGGGAAGGTGGGAGAAAGGAAGGACTATCTGAAATTAGAAAAGTCAATGTTCATACCTCTGGGGTGTAAACTACCTAAGCGAAATATGAGGTGCTGCTCCTCCAATTTGTGCTGGGCCTCACTCTAGCAATGGAGGAGGCCCAGGACACAAAGGTCAGATTTGGAATGGGAGGGTGAGTTGAAGTGCTGAGCCACAGGGAGATCAGGTTGGTTAATGCAAACTGTGCGGAGGTGTTGGGCGAAGTGATCGCCAAGCCTGTGCTTGGTCTTGCCGATGTAGAGAAGTTGGCACCTAGAACAGCAGTAGATGAGGTTGGAGGAGGTGCAGGTGAATAGTTGTTATTTTCCACCAACACTTCGAGGTCTCCTGTATTTCTGGTTTATCTTTCTTGTTAGAATTTGATATCAATAGACTGAAATAAAAATGGCAAAATATTTTCCCTCACATTAATCTTATCACACTCTCATGGTAATTATTCAATGTTATTATTTTGTAGAGGAACCTTTTTCATTTATTAAATTCAAACAACAATAAAATGAAATCTGACATTTTTGAAATGTTATGAAGTCTGCTGGAGAATAGCGGGACTGCCATTTGTGGGCTGTTTTGCTTAATGTAGGATCATGGTACTCGTGAGAATAACCTTAAATTTTGAAGCAAAGAAGTGAAGAACTGGGAAATGTAGGTTGCACAACATGTGTATATTTAAGGTATCCAATGAAATTCTGCACACTGCAATGCACATCATGATGGTTCAGTGATTAAAGTGAGAACAAATGTTGAAACTGTGTATCAAGTCTGAATGTTATATGATAATATATGATAGGTCTGACAGCAAGTGCTTGATTTGTGCTACTACCAAGTATATTACTTCCTGCAAAAAGGATATAACATCATTACAGTTATGCAAAAGGCAAGGTGATACAAAATCATTCTTTTCACCTTAATAGTTTCCCCGAGGAACTGGATGGAGTATGATTTGTTTGAGAGCAGTGGATCAGGGAAGAATAGATACTGAATTTGAGTTAAAATAATAGGTTCATAGATCGATTACGTCAATATTTAAAATATAAATGATCTTAGTCTTCACTACATTATTGTGCTTTATGATTCTTTGTTGGTGTCCAACTTCTGACTAGGTAATTGGTGTCTGAAAGTCAGACCATTTACTATGACAGGGAACTAATCGGGTCTGGCTCAAATTGAACTTTAATAATGTGGACGGTGAGAGCTGCACTTGCATATAAATATTTAAGAATTTCCATGGCAATGAAAAGGATAAGCAGGCAGAGAAACCCAGACTTGTCTCATAAGCATTGCAAATTATTGGCATAAGATATAATGCTCAAGGTCATTTTTGTAACTTTCTTTTTCCAGACTTTTTTAATATGACGTATTGGGAATCTAGCTTCAAGGATTGGTCACTGAACAGGGATGAATTGCGTTGCTGAGTATGATTTGAGCATTAGTGTTTGCAAGTTATTGGAGCTTAGAAGGTAGAATGCTTTGTGCTGCTCATGGTATTAGTTGGACAGGGACTGAGGCGTAGCCAGAGTCTAAAAATGAAACTAGTTCAGTTAATATTAAAATCCTGCTTTCAGAACTGGCGTAAAATTGCATTTCTGTCAGTGAATACTAAAATTACCAACAGGTATGTAATAAATTGAGCCTGAGTCTTTCCCCCAGAGTAAGGGAATCGATAACCAGATGACTTGGGTTTAAGGTGAGAGGAGAAAGATTTAATAGGAACCTGAGAGGAAACGTTTCATAAGGAGGGCACTGGGTATATGGAGCGAGCTACCAGAGGAGGTAGTTGCACACAGTACTCTGTAGGAGTTGAAATATGTTCATAACATAGACTTGGAAATTATATATGTGGTTAATAGAATAGCGCACCAATTGGCTCCACATTGACATGGAGCTTGTGGAGGTAAGGCCCCAGTTGATGGTACCAGTGATTGCACTCATGTTTTGCAGTACTGTTGCTGATTTTTCTCTCATGCCTCCTTTCATTTTGCTTGAGCTCAGCAGTTAAATACAGTAATTGAAGCAATTTACAAGCAAACTCCATCACTAATTTTAAATTGACTTGCCAGGAATGCTTCAGAGCCGCTTAAGAGTTCTCTTCTACATAAAGCTGAATGTGAATGGAATGAATTAACAATGGGCTAGAATTTCAGCTGAAGATTGAGAATCCTTACTATTATAAAAAGGGCCTTATTTGCATGCTGAGTACATCTTTTATGAAACCCCTGAGTATTCTGTGTGACAGCAGTGTGAACGTTTAGCTGGAAATTTGCGTGGGAGAGAGTTTTAAGTGGAGACCGAGTGTGATTGTGGAATGTGACATTTCCTGGTCTCTGCACACCCGATTCTTGATCCATTTGGAAATTTTAACTCATTATGATAATATTTGCAGCAGACTTGATCTATTTCTCACTTTAATTACATTTTCTTAAAAGGTCTTGACTTTTATGTTGCACACTTTAATTACTTGCTAAGTTTCTTTTATGTTTCTTTAAATTGTGATTTATAAAATGGTTCCCACCAGGTACCACCTTGTCCCCTTCATTTGCCACTGAATCAAGCTAAACATGATAACCTGCAGTTCAACCTTGACCTGCGTTTTGATCCCCACATTCTCATCATTGACAAAGTCTGCATGTTCACCTACACAGCATTGTTTGCCTTCCCTTCTATCTCAGCCTTTCACAATTTAATCCACTTTGTCAACACAGTTGGGATTATGCCCTTTGTTCCATCTTTGTAAACCCAAGTGTGTCCAAAGGGGATCTCCATGTATGTACTTACTTAATATATTCCATTGTTTCTCAAGGTTGCTGATCCACATGGGCTTGTTTTGCTCAATGCAAATTCAAAATCTTTGTCGTTATGTGGAGTGTCTTTTTTGGTTTTGCCACAAGAGATCCATATTTCCTTAATCGCTATATCCTCTAATAGCCACATAACACGGAAATAAACAGGCCCTTTGGGCCAATTTATCCATTACAACCACGAAGGTCCATTTAAACCAATCCCCTTTACCTGCATTTGGCCTTTATTCCTCTAAACCTTGCCTATCTGTTTACCTGTCCAAGTGTCTTTTAGATGCTGCCTCACCTTCCCCCTCTGGAAGCTCATCCCATATACACAATATACTCCTGAATGATCAATTCTTAACTTCTGGCCTTTGATGTGATGTTCTTTCCTAACATATTCTAGGTTAGTTACGTTTATTATTGTCACATGTACTGTACTAATGAAAAGCTTTATATTGCTTGATATCCAAATAAAAGACTAGACATGATTATAATCAAGCCGTCTACATTGCACAGATAAAGTATAAAGTGTATCATTGATGGTCGAATTGTTATTCATCTTAATCCAATTCCATGGTGATGGTGCAGTGGTGAGGTTACCAAACTAATTATTCTGAAAGCTTGAGTGACAATTCAGATTCTCGTTCAAATCGCACTGCTGCAACTCTGGTGTTTATATTTAATTATCTGGAATTTCAGGTGAAAGAAATGCCAACTATTCTTGGTAATGAGAACTATTGATTGTCGTAAAAATTCTTTTGGCTTACCCATGTCCTTCAGGGATGGGATTTTGCCATTCTTACCCAGTCTAGTGTACATGTGACTCCAGACCTTTTCCAAATGATTGACTCTAAAACACCCTCTGCATGGCCCAGTAAGCCACTCAGTCGTACCAATATTGATACTTTTAAGTAAAGAAGGGAATAAAGCTGGGCGGACCATTCAACGTCAACCAAAACACTGAATCTGGACCAGGCACTGCCATCAGGGCAGGCAAGGTAGGCACTGCCTACCCTGATTAAAATTATAAAATGGTAATTATTAAATATAAATAGTAAAGGCATGGGAGAATTATGCCTACCTAAGAGATTGATCTTGGCTAACAACCTATCCTTCAGCTTCCAAGATGCAGGTAAATTTTTTTCCTGCATCTTGGTATAGATCTCTTAGGTAGGCATAACTCTCCGTGCCTTTCATCCACAGTAAATGTAATATGCGAAAGTATGTGCAGCCCACGTGCCGTCGACGCTGCTTCAAACCTTCAATGATAGGGGGAGCTGAAGGCAGCCGAAATTCTGCCTTTGCACCGTGGACTGCGTACTACGCATGCACAGCAGCGTACTGCGCATGAGCAGCGCATGTTTCTTGGCGGGTTTTTCAAACGTGGATTGCCATTACCTTAACAGTATCTTAAGAAACAAAGAGAGAAGAATGGAGTTTGTGTACAAATAATGTGGTAAGTAAATTTCTTTGAGCTATATGTTTTTAAATACCGTATTTCTCGACAATGAAGACGCTATTTTTTACCCGAAAATAATGCGTAAAAATTTACCTGCATCTTGGAAGCCGAAGGATAGGTTGTTAGCCAAGATGGATAGACTTAGCTATCCCCCAGTACAATAACATTAAGAATGATGTTGTTGCACTGAGGGATAGCCAAGGCTATCACTCATTGCTGGCAGCTGATGGGAAGCGGCTGTAAAAGGACAGCGCCACTGGGGGGGGGGGGGACAGTTCCTTTCACAGCGTGTAGGGAGTCTGGCCTGGGGTATAGTTCCGGGGAGGGCAGGAGTGTTGAGAATGAGGGGTCAGGGATCATACCAGAAACTCACGCGCGCACCCGTGCCGCAACACTCCGGTCCCCAACATTGAAAGACACGGACCGGGCAGTGTCACCCAGCGCAGCAAGTGAGGCAATGTCCTGGTCCCGGCGGCATTTGAAATTTAAGGATTTGTGGGAAGCGGCTGACATGAGCGAGGCCGGCCAGCGGCAGGTGAGAGATGTTCAGATGGAGAGCACTGCCAGAGGTGAGCGGGCCGGCAGAAGGCGCTGAGGTCCCGGCGGCTGCTCGGAGTCACCCGAGCTACTTCCCTCCCCAGCCATAATTCGGTGGCTCTGCGCCCGGAGTGCCTTGGCAGCAGTGAGTGGTGAACTACTGGCATGATCCCCGACCCCCTCCTTCTCGACGCTCCTGCCCTCCCCGCAACTTTACCCCGCCAGACTCCCCACACGCTGTGAAAGGAACTCTCGCCCCAATTGGTCCCTTGAACTAGTATTGTCATTCAATAAGATAACAACTGATTCAACTTGTCCCGGTGTGCTCCTGTTTTTCCCACCATTTCTCCACCTGCCATCACCCTCCACCCCCAATCCATTCAGTAATTCAGAATGAAGGAGATTTGGAAATCTTGGACAAATTGAATTTTCACTTTCTTTATTTTTATTTTTTTGAGCGTGAGAAATTCTATGTCCCGCCAGCCTTCTTTCAAAATTTAGCAACTCAAGATGGGTGTGCATCTTTGACACAGGTGTGTCTTCATTGCCGGGAATACTGTACTTTTTTAAGAGATATGGCTTTTGAAGGCTTTATAAAAGTTGACTGACAGCTTACGGAGAACAATCTGCGCATGCGTGGTTTAAGATTTTTTAAAAGCCGACTGACTGCCTACCCTGAGTAATTACTCACAGCACATGCTTGATCTGGACAGGCTCAGCCAAGTCGACCTTGCAAAGTGTTTCTCACAGACGTCCGGGAACTGCTGTCTAAAAGGTAGACCATTATACAGACTAGTTCAAGCAGTACTCTGACATCGCTGTTCCTACAGAATCAAGCCTTACCTTTGTTTATTTGGTTCAGTAATAATCTAGTTTGCTTCCTCACTATTTCTCTGAAACAATAAATGGAATGAGCTGCTTCTTGGCATTATACCAAACTTGAAGATGTCACCGATTTTTTTTTTAAAGCCACTTTTCACATTGTTCTCACTTACACATGGTTTATTTCTTCCTTCTATTCCTCTTTTTGGATGTCTTCATCTCTGTATCAAGTGATGGGTTAGACAGAAACATTCATGCTTCCAGAGATACCCTGAAAACATTTCCTACCACATGACCTCCTGAAAGGTTTCAATTCTCCCAATTCTTCTATCTCCATTGCATTTACTCTGATGATAACATATTCCAGATAAATACCTTGATGTCTTCCTTCTTCCTCACCCGTGGCTTCTCTTCTAAAAGGATCAGTGTTATTGTGCCTGTCAAACGTAATGTGAAAGAGACTGTATGGTTGTAACATTTTTACCATCAGAGTCTAAGCTCCATCCTAAGACTCCAGCACTTAATCTAAATTGACAGCTTGGTTGAGTTCTGATTAAAGATTGTATTGTCAAATGTGTTACTTTGCAAATTAGATTTTGATCGAAGATTCTATCTGCTTGTTCAGATGAACAACCCCCATGGCACTTCTATAATATGGTGTTTATTAGATATTATTTTCCATGAGCTTGATTCTGATAATGCCATTATTTTACATGGAATAGAGTTAAGGTTAATAGGCCTTTTGTTGCCTTTGGCTGTATTATCCTCCTCTACGAATATCGTGCTTAATCTACTTGAATTTCCCCAAGGTCCATTCATCTCTAATAATGGTTGTCAACGGCAATGGATATCATCCAGCCATGGCGATATGCTTCCTATAAACCTTGTTAGTCTGTCTAGGATTTCCATTTCATTTATATTAAAAGCATTATTTTTATTTAGACAGCCTCTGTTTGGTTGTTTGGAGCCAACATGTTACCTGTGACTTTTCTCGTGAAAACTGGATACTTCATTTCAAAATTGCGCTTGTGTTCATTTTGATCTAACAGTCCGACCTCGGTTTACAAAAGGTAAAAGGTTCCTGGCAAATGAGTAATTCCGTGAAGTTTTGTAATTTTAAAATGCAGAGTGAAATGCATTATAAGTATTTCATTAAAGTTCATACTCGTGGGTGGAGTCTTATAACTGAAATAGATTTGTAAATTCAAGATCCCATCCCAAAAAATCAATAAACCGAATATGTGTAAAATGAGGTATGCATGTATTTTATTATTTATATAGTTTAGATCTCTATCTGTCCCCTAGCAGTGGTGCCCAAAGAGGACATGGAGTGAATATTCCCCAAGAACCTCTAGTTGATATTACAAATTCACATGTGGAGTGATACGCTCGCACTAACTCATCATCTGTTTCTCTGTGGGGTTTGAATTAAAAGTGGTTGAACTAAGTGCCTGTTAAAAAACTGTTTCTGTTCGAGGGACAGATGTTGAGCTTGTTACACAAAGGTGTAAGTTGGAGGGCAATATTCTGAGATGTTGCAATTCACATGCTCACCAGAGGTCTGTGATCTAATTTCAGGTATGTGTAAATCATTCACAGGTTAAAAATGCACCAAAAATATGTGGGTTTGTTGGCCATAACTCCGTTTCCCTCAGAAACCAATCTTACACACGTGTAAGTTCATTACCCTGTGAAAACCATTGAAACAATTCTACACTTTTGAAAATTAATTTTCAAAAAATTGATAATATTTCACTGTAAAGTTGATCTTACGTATATGCTCGTCTTGGAGAGTATTTTCTCCATGTTGGGTCATTTCACTATTTACTGTTTAGGCGTACCATTTAAAATAAGGCTCAAAGTTTTGATTAGTTAAATCAATCCTTATTACACTGGTCTTGCTATTCATATTAAACCTGTTTTTTTTTCCCCGTTATAATTTAAACTTTAACATCAGTCAAGTCGAGTTTATTATCATATGCACAAGTATGATGAAATACGGGGAAAATGAAAATCTTGATTGAGCCAGCATTCCACATGTATTCTACGATACAATGAGAACAAAAGACTATGCCAAAACAAATTTTGTAAAAATACATAATTGGTTAACAGGTCCATGTTATTCCTAGAGTTGGTCCACTGTGTTCCGTTGCAAAGGTTGGATAACTCTTGCAGATCGGTTCAATAACTTGATTTTTGTAGGAAAGTAGTTTTCCTGAACCTGGTGCTGTGAGACTTCAGGTTTCTGTACCTTCTGCTTGATGGTAACAGCAAGAAGAGGGCATGACTCGGATGATGGGGAACTTTAATAATAATAATAATAATGTTTATTTATATAGCACTTTTCAACAAAACCAGTATTTGAACCAAAGTGCTTTACAGAGATTGATTAAATTAATTGAACAGATCAAATGTCAATAAATCGATACAAAACAAAAAAGAGAAAAAGAAAAAAGACACAGAACAGTACACTATAGAAATCAACATGAAACGTCCCCCCACAGCAGAATTCACTGTGAGGGAAGGCACTAAAAATATCCAGTTCTCCTCATCATAGTCCACCCGAGGTCGGGGTCTATATGTGGCCTCCTCAGCCAACTCGATGTTCTCAGGCCCTCCGCCACGAAGCTGGATCATCGTCGTCGGGTGAACATTCTTCAGCGGCCTGGACTGAAGCGGCCGCTTCCTCCCTGAAGACTGCAATGTCCAAAGTTCTCAGGCCACGCTGGCCGGACCTCTGACACTGGCGAACTCGGATACCAGGCCCCGCGGTGTTGAAATCCACCTGGACGCTCTCTCAGCCAGTCGGCGTTCCCAGTGCCCCAGAGCTTACCGGAAGGCGACCCGTAAGGCATCGCCCGCTCCGTGTTTGTTGGTGTCCCAGCATCTGCACCGCCGGTGAAGCTGTAGTCCCGGCAGGAAATCGTCACTCCAGCGCTGCTCCAGCTCGATGGTAGGCCGCACAGAGAGGCCGAAGAAGCGGTTCGGAAGAAAACCGCTCTCTCCGACCAGGTAGGACTGGGATTAAAACAGTTTCCCCCCCTTCCCCCCCCCCCCCCCCCCACCACATAAAAGAAGACTTCCAATGAACATTTTTCACAACAGGACTAAAAAAATAAAAATAAAAAAAGGGAGAAAGGACGGACTGCAGGAGGAGCAGCCATACACAACGGCGCATCACTCCCGCAGTCCACCATCTTGTATAAATTAATGATGAATGCCACCTTCTTGAGACAAAGCCTCATGTAGATGCTTTCAGTGATGGGATGGGCTATGCCCAGGATTAACTAAGGTTGAGTCCACCATTCTCTCCACCTTTGCATTCATGTTTGTTGGGTTTACCATAACTGGCCATGATGCCTCCAGGCAGCCTACTTTCTACAGTGCTTCTGTAAACGTTTGTTTTTGTGTTCAGTGATATGCTGAATCACTTTAAACTTTGATGAATATAGACGCACCCGGCAGACCTACTTTGTGATTATGCCTTTGTGCTGGGCTTGGGACATGCCATCTGACATGTTAACACCCAGAAATTTGAAACTGCGAACTCACTCCATCATCGAGTCTCCATGAAAGCTGACACGTGGTCTCCTGGCTTCCCCTTTCTGAAGTCTCTATTTTTCATTCTGAAGTAATCTATTTTGTCCATCAAGGACAAAATAGATTACTTGATCAATACTCCTGTTACTGGATGACGTATACCTTTTCTACTAATGTACTCTCCCTGAAAGATTCATGATTACAAACCTTGCATTGGCAGTACAGGTACTTCCTAATCTTACCATTAACAAACAGAAGAGTGGGATGAAAACACTCATCTATAAATTTCTCACTTTACTTCCATCGTCATGTTTATTCCTGTTCCTCATCATCACCGACCCAAAATTCTACAATTCCCTATCTAATACCATTGCAGGAGAAACATAATTGGAAGGAATATAACGGTTCAGAATTAAGGTGCACTGGATATTTTTGGAGCAAAAGAAATAGGCACTAAATGGGGCTTGTCAGAGTCATCACATTGAGAAAATAAATAGACAAAAAATAGCTACTGTTTGTTTTTGCCATGACTGGTTAAGTGTCTTTGTTCTCATCACAGCAGGCTGGGAATTAATCAGTGAAATATTGTGTAGGAAGGAACTGCAGATGCTGGTAATACACCGAAGATAGACACAAAATGCTGGAGTAATTCAGCGGGACAGGCATCTTCTCCGGAGAGAAGGAATGGGTGATGCTTCGGGTCGACACCCTTCATACTGATTCAGGGGAGAGGGAGACTAGAGATATGGAAGTGCACGGTGTGAAAATGACAGATCAAAGTAGATGGTGTTCAAGTAAATGTAGAATGGTACATTGTTAGCTATCGGGAAGGTGATATGGAGGCACACAATCAGTAAAATTAATCAGGACAGTGAAACTAATCAGAGAGCTAAGGTGGGGGATGGAGAGAGGGAGAAAACAAGGGTTACTTCAAATTAGAGAAATCAATATTCATACTGCTGGGTTGTAAACTGCCCAAGCAAAATATGAGGTGCTGTTCCTCCAATTTGCATTTGGCTTTACTCTCAGTGGAGGAGGCCCAGGACGGAAAGGTTAGTATGGGAATGGTAGGGGCAGTTAGTGTTTCGCACCCAGGAGATTGCGTAGACCTAAGCAGACTGAGCGGTGTTCAGCGAAACAATTGCCAGGCCTGTGCTTAGTTACGCCGATATATTGGAATCCACGCCTGGAACAGTGGATACAGTAGATGAGGTTGGAGGAGGTGCAAGTGAACATCTCCCCCCCCCCCCCCCCCCCCCCCCCCCCCCCCCCCCCCCCCCCCTCTCTCCTTGTATATGTGAAAGCACCATCGCCGATATGAAACCTACACAAGGGTAAATTTCAAAAGAATGTCTGAATTAAACGAGCCCAGTGTCAATAGTGTGAGGAACACCACACCTTTGGGAACAATAGAAACAAGAGCATTGTGTGATGATCTTCATCAGACGGACATCCTCAAGAGAAATAAATGCTGCAGTTTCCAGTGATGCCCATATAATGGGAAATGAGTCTTGAGGAAAAAATGACTCTTGTTCCATTTGTGGGAAAGTCTGCTTGTCCTTCTTTGGCTTTGTCAATCACCTCAGAACTCTCAGAACTAGAGTGGAAGCATACCATCTTCAATCTCAAGAGTCCGCTTGAGAAAAATAAACCATCTCACCCTTATGACCTTTGTTAAAGCAGGATATTTCACCATGAGAAGCATCCAAGCAGAATCTGCTCATATTTGCAGCCAATATTTAATTCCTACATTCCTTATTTTGGGAAAAAAGGGGTAACATTCTTTGATCTAGTTGACAGCAACATTAGGATGGAATTAATTTATATATCTGGCCCTTGCTACATTTGTTAAAATAAGTTCAAATTAAGTGTTGCAGATGTTTATTGTATTTTAAAATGTGGATCAGATGCTTTTCTGGTGAAAGAATTGAAAAGAGACACAACTGCAGTTAATGTTAAAAGAAAATGCTGTTAGTATGGCAACAAAATATTTTCAATAATGTGTAGTAATGGAAATGTTATGCTGGTAAGTGACCAAATGTATTCTCAGTGATCATCATGGATCTATTTGCAGATATTTGTAAGTCCATTTCTTAATTTGAAATATGTGCTTGAAGTAACTGGGTAAATAAGCAGTCCTATTACTTAGCGTCATTTTGCTAATGTATATAACATGAGCATTTGGCACATTTCCACTGACCCTAACCATAGTTATTTTGTGTTGCTATTTTGGGTGCGTAAACATGATGTGGTTTTATACTTGTGGCTGGTAAAGCTTCCAAAATATGTATGAATAATTGAACTCGGGGTATTTTAAAGCTTGTTTCAGTCCAAGTCCATTTCCTGGAATGTTAGTACATGTGGCTTGTTACAAGTTGGATACATTTCTTCTCTTTTTTTCTATTTGAACTTGGAGATGTTTGAAACATTTTGTTATAATGTAACCAATGACACAAAACACATGGAAATTGCTTTAGCTTATTTTGGTAAATTTCGGAAGTGTGTTCTAGATAGTTTTTTGCTACAAAATATTCTAAAACCATCCTGCTCTGGAAACAAAGATTAATTAATGAGGTTGGTGCAGTTGATGTAGTCATAGTCTTCAGTTTGGTTTTTGACAGGGTCTATGATAGACTTGTTCAAAGGTTTATAGCCCATGCAGTTCCAAGCAAGTTGGCAAATTGGATCCAAATTTGGCTTGATAATAGGAGGCAGAGGATGATGATGGATGGTTGCTTTGGTGAACGGAGCTTGTGACACATGGTCTGCCACGGATTGGTGCGGAATGCTTACAGTTAGTTGTGCACATTAACAAGTTTGATAAGAATGTAGGAGATATGATTAGTAAGTTTGCAGACGACACAAAACTAATGGTGGTGTGGATGAGGAAGAGTGAAGTCTTGGGTTATGGAATTATACAGGTTACCCATGCGCTACAAAGAAAACCATCTGTGTCACGAACCAACTGTGGCAAAAAAAAAACCAAGACCCACACAACACAGTTTACATAAGCGTCCATCACAGTGAGTCTCCAACACCTCCTCACTGTGATGGAAGGCAAAAGTCTTATCTCTTCCCTTAGTTCTTCACCAGCGGTCCAGCAGTCCAACGGCAGCGACTGGGGCTCCGATGTTAAACCCCCCCGGCGGACGATGGTAAGTCCTGTGGCCATTAAGCCTCGCCAGGCGATGTTAGGCCCCGGCTCCGTGTCCTTTAAACTCCGCGATTCCAACGGGAGAAGTTGCCATTATGGGGGTCCCGAAAAGCGGTCTCCCACCAGGGACCTGGAGCTCCCGATGTTCCTGTCCACCGGGTCTGCGGCTGGAGCCTCCGAAGCTCCGAAGTCGGGTCGCAGCCGCGCGCCACCACAGCTCTTCCCGCTCCGAAGACGGTCAGCTTTGTGATGTCAGGTCCGCAGGCTCCGCGACTGGAGCCCTCAGGGCGGTCCCAGCTGGAGACTGCAGCCGGCTCCACGATGTTAGGCCCAACGACACCAGAGACCAGACGGGGGAAAAGTCAGGTCCCCGGGCAGGGAAAGAGAGTAACGGTTTCTCCCCCCCCCCCCCCCCCCCCCCCTCTCCACTCCCCACAGATACACAGCTAAAAAAAGAATAAAAACTAGGCTCAAGACATACATTTAACAAGCCAAAAATTAAAAAAAGACAGAAGACTGTAGTCGAGCCGCTGCCGTTAGGTGCTGCCACACTCACCAAATTAGGCAATTTATCAGTCAATATAAGCAAGACGGCTCTTAGGGAGCGGCAGTGACGGAGCGGCCTTGTGAGTAAAGTGTGAGTCTTTGGCTCGAGAGTCTTTGGCTCGAGAGTCTTTGGTGAGGAGGCTGAGGAGAGGAGGCTGAGGAGAGGAGGCTACACATAAAGTGCGAGAGGATGGAACACGGTGAACACATGTCGGGGCAGATGAGACAGTGTGAGGCTTGCAGAATGTGGGAGCCCAGGGACACAGATGGAGCCTCTGGCTGCTACAACTGTGGCAAGTGCGTCCAGCTTCAGCTCCTAAAGGACCGTGTTGGGGCACTGGAGAAGCAGCTGGATGATCTCAGGGCCATCCGGGAAAACGAGAGTTTCCTGGACAGGACCTACAGTGGGGTAGTCACGCCGAGGTTACGGGAAGAACCAAGGTGTGTGAGGGAGAGAAATGGTGGAAATTGTGGAGTGCAGAAGACTCAGGTGGCTGTGCCTAATGAAAACAGGTATGCCCTCTTGGGAACTGTCCGGGGAGACAATGTTACAGTCCGAGCGGCGGACATGTCGGTGGCTCCAATCCTGGAGATGGGACTCGACCAGCGAGACCGACGTCGGGCAGAACACTGGTGGTGGGGAACTCCGTTGTCCGAGGAGCGGTCAGGAGATTCTATGGCGGCAGACGAGATGCGAGGATGGTCTGTTACCTCCCTGGTGCCAGAGTTCAGGATGTCACGAGCCGAATTCTGAACATCTTCGAGAGAGAAGGTGACCATAGAAAAGGATTTGAGTATAGCAGGGAGGTTCTACTGCAGTTGTACAGGGTCTTGGTGAGACCACACCTGAAGTATTGCGTACAGTTTTGGTCTCCTAATCTGAGGAACGACATTCTTGCCATAGAGGGAGTACAGAGAAGGTTCACCAGACTGATTCCTGGGATGTCAGGACTTTCATATGAAGAAAGACTGGAAAGACTCGGCTTGTACTCGCTAGAATTTAGAAGATTGAGGGGGGATCTAATAGAAACTTACAACATTCTTAAGGGGTTGGACAGGCTAGATGCAGGAAGATTGTTCCCGATGTTGGGGAAGTCCAAAACAAGGGGTCACAGTTTAAGGATAAGGGGGAAATCTTTTAGGACCGAGATGAGAAAACATTTTTCACACAGAGTGGTGAATCTCTGAAATTCTCTGCCACAGATGGAAGTTGAGGCCAGTTCATTGGCTATATTTAAGAGGGAGTTAGATGTGGCCCTTGTGGCTAAAGGTATGGAGAGAAGGCAGGTACAGGATACCAAGTTGGATGATCAGCCATGATCATATTTAATGGCGGTGCAGGCTCGAAGGGCCGAATGGCCCTCCTGCACCAATTTTCTATGTTTCTATGTTTCTAACAGCCGGCAGTAATTGTGCACGAGGGCACAAACAACATCGGGAAGAAGAGGAAGGAGGTTCTCCTACATGACTTCAGAAAGTTGGGAAGAAGACTGAAATGCCGGACTTCTATGGTGGTTATCTCTGGATTGCTTCCAGTACCCCATGCTAGTGAGGACAGGAACAGGGAGATAGGGGATCTGAATGTGTGGCTGAGGGGCTGGTGCAGGGAGCAAGGATTTAGATTTATAGACCACTGAGATCTCTTCTGGGGTAAGGGTGACCTGTACAAAAGGGACGGTTTACACCTTAACTGGAGGGGGACCGACATTCTGGCAGGCAGGTTTGCTAGGGCTACACGTGTGGGTTTAAACTAAATAGTGGGGGGGGGGGAGGGATTGACAAATTGGGAGTATAAAGATGGAGTTGAAGGGGAAGTGGCTACAGCAAAAATTACAAAAGATTCTCAAATTAATGGGCAGGAAAGCTCGAGAATGGACAACAGAGTAATGTCAGGGCCAATTGCGAGGGGGGGAGTGAATACGGAGGTCAAAGTACTGTATATGAATGCGCGAAGTACAAGGAATAAAGTGGACGAGCTTGAGGCTCAGTTAGAAACTGGCAAGTATGATATTGTGGGAATTACTGAGATGGCTTCAAGAGGGCCAGGGCTGGTTACTGAATATTCAAGGGTATGCCTCCTATTGAAAAGCCAGACAGGTGGGCAGAGGAGGTGGGGTTGCCCTGTTGGTGAGGAATGAAATTCAGTCCCTTGCAAGGGGTGACATTGAAACGGGAGATGTGGAGTCAGTATGGATAGAACTAAGGAATTGTAAGGGTAAAAAGACCCGAATGGGACTAATCTACAGGCCCCCAAACAATAGCCTGGATATAGCCTGGACCGTTGGAGAGCAGTGGAGAAGGGTCAGGGCTTTTACCGAAATCCGTAACGTTCCACACTCCATAGGGAGGGTTTTGGTGGAAGCCGCTGATTGGTGGAAGCAGACTAGAGGAAGCAGCTGATTGGGTGCAACCTCAGGTTAGCATTTGTGCTTTCTGGTTAAAGGTGCAGTGAGCTAAGGGTACAGTGGGCTAAAGGTACAGTGCTTTTTGTTTATATAATAAAGGTGCAGTTTAAAGGTCACGAGGGAGCAGCTGTTGTGAGTCGGATACCTGCTGATTTCTCCCAGCAGTTTCTATTGTATTATACTGGTATCAGATCCAGGGTAAGGCGGGAGAATGACAGTCAGAGCAGTGTACTGTTCTGGATGTCAGATGTGGGAGGTCA
Source organism: Leucoraja erinaceus (assembly GCF_028641065.1). Lineage (NCBI taxonomy): Eukaryota > Metazoa > Chordata > Chondrichthyes > Rajiformes > Rajidae > Leucoraja > Leucoraja erinaceus. The sequence continues at coordinate 61,476,253 of NC_073380.1, forward strand.
TGGTGTCGGATGGCCCTCCAGACGTCCACATCTGCACAAGGTGCAGCGAGATGGGGCTCCTAAGGGACCGTATTAGGATCCTGGAGCAACAGCTCAATGACCTCTGTCTGATTAGGGAGAGTGAGGAGGCCATAGAGGGGAGTTATAGGGAGGTGGTCACTCCAAAACCACAGGAGAGAGACATGTGGGTCACGTTAAGGAAGGGCAAGGGGCAGAGGCAGGAACGAGTGAGTACTCCAATGTCGGTACACCTCGCAAATAAGTACTGCTGTTTGAGTACGGATGGGGGTGACAGCCTACCTGGGGTAGTGACAGCGGACAGGCCTCCAGCACAGAGACCGGCCCGGTTGCTCCAAAAGGTAGGGAAAAAAAGAGGGCAATAGTAATTGGGGACTCTATTGTTAGGGGGTCGGATAGGCGATTCTGTGGACGCAGTCGGGAGACCAGGATGGTGGTCTGCCTCCCTGGTGCCAAGGTCTCGGACGTGTCTCAAAGCATCCAAGATATCCTTAAATCAGAGGGAGAGGAGCCTGAGGTCGTGGTACATATAGGTACCAATGACATAGGTAAAAAAAGGGAAGAGGTCCTGAAGGGAGGATTTAGGGAGTTGGGAGGAGAGTTAAGAAAATGGACCAAAAAGGTAACAATCTCAGGATTACTGCCTGTGCCACGTGACAGTGAGAGTAGGAATGGAGCGACGTGGAGGATAAATGCGTGGCTGAAAGACTGGTGCAGAGGGCAGGGGTTCAAGTTCCTGGATCATTGGGACTTCTTTTGGGGAAGGTGGGACCTGTACAGAAAGGATGGGTTGCACTTGAACCCGAGGGGGACCAATATCCTAGCGGGGAAATTTGCAAAGGCTACTGGGGAGACTTTAAACTAGAATGGTTGGGGCGAGGGACTCAAAGAGAGAAACCTAGTAGACAGAATGGGAGGCAGGAAGCAGAAAAGGAAAGCACTCGGACACAAGGGGAGAAAGAAAAAAAAGAAAATAAACAGAGAATAAGAGACGGGGGGGTTTCTTAACTGTGCATATTTTAATGCTAGGAGCATTGTAAGAAAACTGGATGAGCTTAGAGTCTGGATAGACACCTGGAAGTATGATGTTGTGGCGATCAGTGAAACGTGGCTGCAGGAGGGCTGTGATTGGAAACTAAATATTCCAGGATTTCGTTGCTTCAGGTGTGATAGAATTGGAGGGGCAAGAGGTGGAGGTGTTGCATTGCTAGTCAGGGAAGATATTACAGCAGGGCTTTGGCAGGATAGATTGGAGGGCTCATCTAGGGAGGCTATTTGGGTGGAATTGAGAAGTGGGAAAGGTGTAGCAACACTTATAGGGGTATATTATAGACCGCCAAACGGGGAACGAGAATTGGAAGAGCAAATATGTAAGGAGATAGCAGATATTAGTAGTAAGCACAAGGTAGTGATTGTGGGAGATTTCAACTTTCCACACATAGACTGGGAAACACATTCTGTAAATGGGCTGGATGGGTTGGAGTTTGTAAAATGTGTGCAGGATAGTTTTTTGCAGCAATACATAGAGGTACCTACTAGAGGAGGGGCAGTGCTGGACCTCCTGTTAGGAAATGAGACGGGACAGGTGGCGGAGGTATGCGTTGGGGAGCACTTCGGGTCCAGTGATCACAATACCATTAGTTTCAATATAATTATGGAGAGGGTTAGAACTGGACCTAGGGTTGAGATTTTTAATTGGAGAAAGGCTAACTTTGATGAGATGCGAGATGATTTAAAAGGAGTGAACTGGGACATTTAGTTTTATGGGAAAGATGTAGAAGAGAAATGGAGGACATTTAAAGGGGAAATTTTAAGAGTACAGAATCTTTATGTTCCTGTTCGGTTGAAAGGAAACAGTAAAAATTGGAAAGAGCCCTGGTTTCAAGGGAAATTGGACATCTTGCTCGGAAATAGAGGGAGATCTACAATAATTATAGGCAGCATGAAGTAAATGAGGTGCTTGAGGAGTATAAGGAATGTAAAAAGAATCTTAAGAAAGAAATTAGAAAAGCTAAAAGAAGATATGAGGTTGCTTTGGCAAGTAAGGTGAAAGTAAATCCAAATGGTTTCTACAGATATATTAATAGCAAAAGCATAACGAGGGATAAAATTGGTCCATTGGAGAGACAGAGTGGACAGTTATCTGCAGAGCCAAAAGAGATGGGGGAGATATTGAACAATTTTTTTTTCTTCGGTATTCACCAAGGAGAAGGATATTGAATTATGTGAGGTAAGGGAAACTAGTAGAGTAGCTATGGATACTATGAGGTTCAAATTAAAAGAAGTACTGACACTTTTGAAAAATATAAAAGTGGATAAGTCTCCAGGTCCTGACAGGATATTCCCTAGGACATTGAGGGAAGTTAGTGTAGAAATAGCCGGGGCTATGACAGAAATATTTCAAATGTCATTAGAAACGGGAATAGTCCCCGAGGATTGGCGTACTGCGCATGTTGTTCCATTGTTTAAAAAGGGTTCTAAGAGTAAACGTAGCAATTATAGACCTGTTAGTTTGACTTCAGTGGTGGGCAAATTAATGGAAAAGATACTTAGAGACAATATATATAAGCATCTAGATAAACATGGTCTGATTAGGAACAGTCAACATGGATTTGTGCCTGGAAGGTCATGTTTGACTAATCTTCTTGAATTTTTTGAAGAGGTTACTAGGGAAATTGACGAGGGTAAAGCAGTGGATGTTGTCTATATGGACTTTAGTAAGGCCTTTGACAAGGTTCCTCATGGAAGGTTGGTTAAGAAGGTTCAACTGTTGGGTATAAATGCAGGAATAGCAAGATGGATTCAACAGTGGCTGAATGGGAGAAGCCAGAGGGTAATGGTGGATGGCTGTTTATCGGGTTGGAGGTGTGGAATGAGCTTCCAGTGGAAGTGGTGGAGGCAGGTTCATTGGTATTGGTATCATTTAAAAATAAATTGGATAGGCATATGGATGAGAAGGGAATGGAGGGTTATGGTATGCGTGCAGGCAGGTGGGGTTAAGGGGAAAAGAAAATTGTTTGGCACGGACTTGTAGGGACTGGGAAAATCAGGTTGCTACTGGACCCCAAGAAAGGGACTTTGTAGAATGCCTTTGTGATGGATTCTTTGAACAGCTTGTATTGAAGCCTACCAGGGAGAAGGCAATTCTGGATTTAGTGTTATGTAATGAACTGGATTTGAGGTGTGTAGATGGTTATGCATGCAACCATATATGTAACTACCTCATTAGCATATCGTCCCTCCCACATTCTATAGTATAACTGTAGTGTCTGCATGTTCCCTCCCTGTTAGGTTCCAGTACGTGTGTAGACCAGTTGTGGTTAGTACTGGAACGTGTGTTATTAGTGTTTGAATAAAGACTTAGTTAAAGGACTATGGACAACGTCTAGTTTCCTTTACATGGTGTCAGAAGTGGGATAGCCCGAGATAAAGGAGTGGATGTGGACGGGAAAGGGATCGGTGGAGGAGGCTCACGGACAGCACGCAAATGCTGGCGACTGTGACGATATACAGTGCCCTCGTAATCCACCAAATAGGAGCGAGGGGAGTCAGCCAGCCCTACAACAGTTGCAAGCTTGGAAAAACCGGTAGGAGTCTGCATGCGAACCACCTGGCCCGCGGAGAGGGAAGGCAGAGGACGACAAGACTTGTCATGAGACCGACGCTGGATCTCATGGCGATGAGAGATGCGGCGGTGGACTGCCTCAGGGGAACGAACCACAGGAGTCAGATTGTTGAGAAATAGGCATAGGAGGACGGAGGACGCGAGACATGAGCCGTTGGGCAGGGGAACCCAAAACCCCATCGCGAGAAACATTACGCAAATTCAAAAGTCCTTGGTAAAAATCACAATTTGATAAACGAGACTGTTCTAACAAAGTCTTAGCACTGCGCACAGCACGTTCTGCCAGCCCATTGCTCTGAGGGAATTCCGGGCTGCTAGTGTAATGGGCAAAGTTCCACTTAGTCGCAAAGGCAGCGAATTCAGCACTAGTGAACTGCCGGCCGTTGTCGAGGAGCATGACCGTAATCTCCGCCGGGTCCTCGACTGTGCTCGTCAGATAAACCTCAAGCTGAATCCCTCCAAGTGCCGGTTCTGGCTGTCTGAGGTCTCTTACGTCGGACACATTTTCACCTCTCGGGGTCTGAAGCCCGACCCTGCCAAGACTACGGCTATTTCGGAGTTTCCTGCCCCTGTTGATGTTGCAGGTCTGCAAAGATTTCTCGGGATGGTGAATTATTTGCGCAAGTTTATCCCGCGCCTCAGTGAGCTAAGTGCGCCGCTGCGCCTTCTGACCAAGAAGGACGTTGCCTGGTCTTGGAGCCCACAGCACCAACTGTCTTTTGACGCTTTAAAAAAGCAGCTGATTGACACTCCTGTACTGCGATTCTTTGACCTCAAGCTGCCGATTGTCGTGACCTGTGATGCTTCCCGTTTTGGCCTCGGTGCTGCCTGCATGCAGCTCTGCGAAGGTGATTCTCTGCTGCCTGTCTCGTTTGCTTCTCGCACAATGACTGACACGGAGCAGAGGTATGCTCAAATCGAGAAGGAGCTCCTGGCTGTGGTGTTTGCCTGTTCGAAGTTTAGGGATTTTCTCTACGGTGTGCGGTTCACAGTCGAAACGGACCACCAGCCATTGGTTACCATACTTAATAAGCCCATTCATGCTCCCACATTCTATAGTATAACTGTAGTGTCTGCATGTTCCCTCCCTTTTAGGTTCCAGTACGTGTGTAGACCAGTGTGGTTAGTACTGGAACGTGTGTTATTAGTGTTTGAATAAAGACTTAGTTAAAGGACTATGGACAACGTCTAGTTTCCTTTACAAGGTGAAAGCCTTCAACCCTAGGGGCATGGTTTCTGTAAGTGGTGGGATATTGGGGTAGACAGGATTATGATTGGAGATTGTCGAAGAGGAATAGAGGAGGCCATTGATCAGCAGAGACAAAGCTGTCCCTTTCGTAATGAGGCAAACTCTCAAAAATGTCAAAATATCCAATGGTTCATAGATTGAATTCTATTTCTCTGCATGTTCAACCAATACACAGATTTGAAGTAACTCAGCTGGCCAGGCAGCATCTCCAGAGAGAAAGAATGGCTGCCATTTTTGTGTTGTGATCCTTGAGTCTGAAAAAGGTCACAATCTGAAATGTCACCCATTCCTTCGCTCCAGAGATGATGCCTGTCATGCTGAGTTACTCCGGCATTTTTTGTCTATCTTGGGTGTAGACCAGCATCTGCAGTTCCATCCTACACAGACTTTGCTTGTTTGTCATGGATGTCAATTACAAGGCAGTCCTGACGGCAGCTTTTTCAGATAGAATGGAAGGGAATGCTACTGATAAATCTTTGAAGTTATATGTATTAAAGATGGGGATGGTTCAGTAAAAATGCAGGTAGAAGAGTTTAGTTCAGAGAAAAACTGCAGTTAGATCAGAATGGAAGTAAACTTTTCATCTGAAAGTGATGAATGGGTGAATTAACAGACCTTGTTTATTTCGATTGGATGAATCAGTATTCAAAACTAATTAACTGAAATATTGTGTATTTCAAGTTGAAATTGTATGATAACTAACCATTCCTTATGATAGTAACCAAAGAAGAGAATTATTTGAGACCAAATATACCACATACAGAAGATTCCCGGTTAAAAGCCCTAAGTAAACCAAGAGGCTGCCTTCTTAGTTCATCCATTGCACAGACTCTTGAATATTTCAGTAAGAAGCTGTTCAAAGGATATGGGTTTATATAACTCTGGTCCAAAGGCATTGAGCCAAATGCAAAATCCTCCAAAATTAGCAGATCCAATGTTGACCACTGGGAAAAGAGGATTGATTAAGCAAAGCAGCTACTGAATATTTCATAAATAATTTAGAAACAGATTGTTGTGTGTTCATAATCTGATGAGTGAGCCAGAGTGGTTCAAAGTAAGTAGGGAAACACTGTCAAGGCCCCATTCACAGGGTCTGATGAGGTCTAGCTGGTTGATCTGGGTCAGATTCATCTCGCAAACAAACATTCTGTTCTATGGCACTTGCAACAGGATGCTGCTGGATTCCCTGGCTGCATCAGTGTTAAGGGCAAAGGTTGAGCTGCAGTTTCATTCACAGACACTGGGATGGCATGGGGCCCAGTTTATATCTGTGAGTGCTGTCACTGCTGCTTTTCATTTCAACTCATAGTGCAGATCAGATTTTAAGGCTTTTTCTTTCACTGGAGCCAGTTCCCTCTTGTGAGCCAAAAACATGCTTTGGGAAAACAACAAGAAAATCGGAGCTGGTTTCTCAACTAATCAAGAACTTTTCTCAATTATAACATATATTTTTCTGTTCTATGTATGTGCATATATGTCTGTTTTATAAAGGTAAAGATATTTTTATTATCCTGTATATCTAGTGAAAACTAAATTTGGTGTTAATAAGTTTAGAAACGTGAAAATCAATGTTCAAGTGAAACTGATTGATCTTGCATTTTGCCAATTGGTCCAGCTGTTTTGAACATGGGGGGGGGGGGGGGGGGGGGATGGGGGGGAGATGTGTGGGGGGGGGGGGGGGGAGATGTGTGGGGGGGGGATGTTGTGGGGGGGGGGGGGGGGGGGGGGGAGGGGTGGGGATGGGGGGGTGGGGGGGGGGGGGGGATGGTGCGTGCAACCTAATAGGACAATATAAAATGATGAGAGGCACTGATTGGGATAAAATTGCCAGTTTAAAGGTCTGGTTAAACCTTGAAGCTGATTGATAAACAAAATGTAAATACAGCAGGGAGTCATTAAAGAGCCACTTTGTGATGCTAGGTAGTTTTCTTGGAGTTGTGTGTGCAAATTTCCTCCACCTAAAATGAAGATTGCATTGACCGCAAAAAACTCCAGATGCTACGGAGCAGACATCGCAACAGGCCCTGTGGGGTCCTGGTGGAAGAGTGTTGTCCTGAGTGTGAAGGAACTGGTGAAGCTTAGGCTAGATGAATAAGGGCAGAAATATGCCTGGAAAAGTCTTCTCCTGTGTGGCAAGGCTGCAGAGAGTACATAAAGACACCATTTACTATGGTCAGAATACCAGACAATGCCACTGATTAGAAGATTTTGGTATTGTAAATATGTATCCCTATTGGGGGTTAGTGGAAAAAATGGAGTGGTTGGAGATATCTAGGAATAGACAACAAGTGAGAAGAAAATGAGAGAACCAATTGCAAGATAAGAGCTGGAGAAGGCCAATCAGTCCTTTGAGCTGTTCCATTATTCAATGAAATGATGACTGTTTGTACACTCCCACTCCCCAAACTCTTTGATTCCCTTGTGAATTCAAACTATCTGCTAATCTCAAAACGCTCGGACTGACAATAATATTTGTCAATCATAGTTCTTATTGATAAGTAGGCAGAGATTTCTAAAATTGCAAAACCTTTGATTAAAGAAGTTGTTCCTCATCTCAGCCCTAAAGACTGAAACGTTATTCTATGCCTGTGACCTAGTTTCTTCAGCCAGCAAAACATTAACCTACATGCACCATGTCAAGTCCATTGAGAATTTTATGTTTCGATGAGATAGCCTCTCATTTTTTGAACCTTTTGGGAATTTAGCCTATTTCACTCAGATTGCGCAAAATACTGTCATCTGCAAAATTAAAACCAGTTAACCGTTGCTATTTTCCCATTGGAATACACCCAAAGTACAGTACTTCCAGCAACACAGTGTACACAAAATTTACCACGGGTTGGAGGTTGAAACGCATGTTTTATGAAGGGGTATTGATGGGAGGGGTGGGGTAATGAGGTGTAGAAAGAATATTGAAAGGGAGAAATTTAGGGCCACTAAGGTCAGTAGCATTGGTGCCAGACAAACAGATTCAAGGTGGATATTAAATGCTGGAGTAACTCAGAGGGACAGGCAGCATTTCTGGATAGATGGAATGGATAATCTTCAGACATGCTGCCTCTCCTGCTGAGTTACTCCAGCATTTTGCGTCTACCTTGAATCTGTTTGTCTGGCTCAGATTGGCCTGAAAGTGGCCCTAAATTTGTCCCTTTCAATATTCTTTCTATCCCTCAGCTATCATCGAGGGTAATATTTTGTTGGCGGTGGAGTGAGCACAAATATGCTTCCTATATCTTGTGCGTGCCAATCAAGAAAGAGTCTGTGCTGAACGATTAGTCATTCGTTCCTGTTGCAATTAATTATTAGCAGCCGGAAAGAACAGGAGTTGAATGCATATGCAACATTTCATGAGTTTAATTGATCCTGAAGTGAGCTATAGCCATGTAGTAGTTGTGCCATGTAGAAAATGCAGCTACCAATTTGTGTGCTTCAAACTTCTACAAATGTTAGTGTGATAATGTCCCATTATCCATTTTTAAATTGTTGATTGAAGGGTAATTATCAGCCTGGACCGTGGTCTTTGATTTATCTGAAAAAGTAAATAGGTTAATTTGTCTTCTGAAAATCTCTACCTAAGCTCTGGCAAGAGAGTCACGTGGCCGAGATAGAACAATGAAATTCTTACTTGGAACAGCACAACAGGATATGTATAATATACATGTATAATGTATATGTACTGTATTGAAGTGTCAACACAGATTTATGTGCTCGATCTCCTGGAATGGGATTCTAAGGTGCAACCTTCTGAATCTGATGCAATAGAGGGTTCATTAAATGTTACTTTTATGTTGTTGTCAGTAAAAAACTTGAATTGGTCGGTTTATCAGGTGCTAAAATCGGCGCTTATCCAGTTGACTATATTAACGAGTGCTTGAAAACTTAATTGGATGGTACTAATCAAAGGATATAGCAGGCAGGTTTCACTCTACTCTTCACTCAAAGCAGTTCCCACAATAATATGTTTAAATAATATTGATGTTGAGCTAAGGAAGCAACCGAACACCCGAGGGTCCTTTACATTTTCATTCTACTTCCACTGTCCTTTCAAAGCAACCTCAATGCGTTCATTTATTTCAAGAGGTATACAAAAACAGGGATGTAATGTTGAGGCTCTATAAGGTGCTGGTCAGGCCGCATTTGGAATATTTTGAGCAATTATGGGCACCATATCTGAGAAAGAATGTGCTGGCTCTGGAGAGGATCCAGACGATGTTTACAAGAATGATCCCAGGAATGAGTAGGTCAACATATGATGAGCATTTGACGACACTGGGCCTATATTCGCTGGAGTTTACAAGAATGAGGGGGACCTCATTGAAGTGTACAGAATAGTGAAAGGCTTGAATAGAATGGATGTGGAGAGGATGTTTCCACTTGTGGGAGAGTCTAGGACTAGAGGTCATAGCTTCAGAATTAAAAGACGTTCTTTTAGGAAGGACATGGGGAGGAATTTCTTACGTCAAAGGGTGGTGAATCTGTGGAGTTCTTTGCCACAGAAGGATGTGGAAGCAAAGTCAGTGGATATATTTAAGGCCGAGATGGATAAATTTGTGATTATTATGGGTGTCAGAGGTCATGGGGAGAAGGCAGGAGAATGGGGTAAGGAGGGAGAGATAGATCAGCCATGATTGAATGGAGGATTAGACTTGGTGGGCCAAATGGCCTAATTCTACTCCTATCACTTACCAAACCTACCCATGCCCCTGCCCTGCTCCTCTCTAGAGTCAGATATATATCCATGTTTCCTTTGCATTTGGTATCTACAAATTCAATTGATCTAATTTACTATTTTAAACATATGCTATCTTCTCCATTCGGAAGGAATATTTTTAATTTGCTGGCCATTTTTCAAAAACTGGTTATTTATTGATTTGTTGTCTCAAATGTAACCACATCCTCCTTGAAGCAGATAAATCAATATGTGATGGGATTGCTACTTGTTTTTGTCTAAGTAAGTGTCCTGGTTCATTACATCAGCTCTGAAATTGCTGAACTACAAATTAAAATTCAACTGACTTTCTATTTCGGTTGAAATATTCATAGCAATTTTCAGTATCTCACTGGAGAAATTATTAATTTAATGGAAAAAAGGGGCAGGAGTAGACCATTCAGCCCTTCGTGTGACTATCTATATCAGATAAATGTACTGCTTTAAAATGTACCAACTGAAATATGTGATTAGGAATTATTATTAAATGCACTATGATGCTTAAACAATGACATGAAATTTGAACACATCTATTGAAAGTTGTCTTGGTATTTCAAACTGCTGGTGTGAGTTTTAAGGTTATGGATAAAGCAATACTTTGCCATGCATCAAGGATATTTGGAGTATGAAACAAAACTTATTTTCTCTGAAATGTCTTCAAATATGCAAGTAAGTCTTTGAGCCAGTTTAGAAAATTGGTAGGGAATATCAATATAGGAAAGAAAGCAACAAGTTTTTGCTGCACTCTCTCTTTGCTCTGTATCTTCTCTTCTTCACAATTCCAATGTCAGTGAAATAAAAACTTTGATGCATGTCCCTGTCAGGATAAATATTATGTGTTTGCATTCTGCTGGTTAATCCTGCCAGCAGAGTGGAATGTTCTAATGAAATTAGCTAGGAGGTTTGCTCAGTTTTACTGCAGACTGCATCTTCTCAATAATATGGCTGTGTAGGATGTGAAAGACGGATTCATGTTCAAGATATTATTGCTTTATCATGGATTCAACCTTGAGAACGATCATATTTCACCATTCCCTACCTTAAGAGAGAAAGTCAATAATCAGTGAAGGACAGCTGAGCTATAGGCATCAGTGGGACATCGAACAATGTCTTGATGTAGCTATGACTGCACTCTAATAATTGCAATTGTTTTCCATTGTGTTAAATATTACTCTACTCAAATAAATGGAAGGAATTCCCTTTTTATCAATTGACATATATTCCGAGGACAGCCTGGTGCAATGCTCAGTTAAATGGCGCTTTTCTGTTGAGTGCAGCTGCTTCTGAAAACATTCTGAAGATTTGCACCTTGTTTAGTTTAAATCATGAAATTGATGGTTGCTAAGACCAAGAAGAAAAAAACATTCCTGATTGTAGATAAGTACAATAACTGTAAAGTAATGGTTAAATATGACTATTGGAGATGGTTAAGGGGATAATTCAGAATGTTGGCCAACTGAAAAGTATTATTGAACACTGATCACTCAACAGTTTATCAATACACAGGACAGTGATTAACCCTTGAATGATAATTAATCAGAACACAAATTAACAATGGCTGGCTATGCTTTATAAGTTCCAACGTATAAAGTGTTAGAGTAACTCAATGGATCTGGCAGGATCTCTGGAGAACATGGATAGGCATCATTTCGCACCAGGTCTGAAAAAGGGTCCCGACCCAAAGTGTAGCCAATCAATGTTCTCCAGAGATATATGACCCATCTTCAACCACTCTCGCAAGCAGTACATCCTAAATACTTTGTCTGAAGAAAGGTCCCAACCTAAACTATCACCTTTCCATGTTCTCCTGTGAAGTCGCCTGATGTATTGTTATTCCAGCACTCTGTCTTCTATTCTAAATACTTACCCCATTGTACCATCTCAAGCACCATTGCATCTTTCCTCGAGCAGGTGACCAGTAGTACTGAAGAAAAGGTCCAACTAATGTTTTCTAAAGTTAGTGCATAGTCACCCCACTTCCGTATTCGGTGCTATGACTAATGAAGGCCAGTATCATATATGCATTCCTAACCACGTTATCCACTGTGTTGCCATGATCAAGTCTTTTTACTCCGTCCCTCTGTTCTTCAATATTCCCTGAGACTTCATGATTCATAGTGTGTACCCTAGCCTCATTAATATCCCAAAGTGCATCATCTCTGCACTAAACTGCATCTACCATTGTTCAGCCCATTTCACCAAAACATCATCTCTCTATGGCTTATAACTACCTTCTGTATAATCAATTTCTCCATCAGTCTTCATATTATCCACAGACTTGGTGATCATTCCTCCCACATCCAAGTCATTCATATATGTTGCAAGCTGCAAGGCTCTCAATACCCATGTCTCCAATTATCTATTAAAAGTACAAAATGACATATTGCTGACTCAATATGTACAGTTTAAACATGAATACTCTATTTATGTGAGCTAAAATTGTACATTACTTAATGGAGAACACAAAGTAGTCCAAATATTGTCTCCTCGAAGCACTCTCATAGGATGTGGATCTTGTCAAAATGAATATTTATTGCCCATCCCTAATTGGCTTAGAACTGAGTGGATTGATAGACCATTTCAGAATCAACCACGTTGGTCAGTTTGGAATTACTTATAGGCCAGTTCAGTAGGGACAGAAAATTCAATTACTTTCCCCCACCTCCCCTACAAAAAGGCTTTTGTGAATCTGAATGGCTTTACTACCATCTGGTGCTTTTCATCACCACAACTTGTAAAACTAACCAATCAACACCAATTTAATGAACTGCAGATGCTGGTTTACAAATCTATATTACTAAAAGTCTGATCTTGACCAATTCCTGTTGTTCTGTATATTGATTTTAGAAAAAACGCTGCCACTTACGTCTGATTTTTGGCCATCTTACTCAGAGTCCCCCTCTGCTGTGCAGGACGAGGATTTTTCACCTATGAAAAATAAAAGAGTTATTAGTGTTTAAAAAATGTATATATTCTCTCTCCTGAAGGCCACACCCCTTCCGGAGGGACTATAAAACCCGGAAATGTTGAGTGCCTCAGTCTGTCTCTGCAAGATGGAGGAGAGGGTCACGTCTCTCAGTCTGAGCTGTGAATAACACTGAACAGATTTTTTCTAAACTGTGAGTGTGGTTTTACTGGCCTTGAGTGCCCTTAATGTGGTTTGAAAATGAAAATGTTGTTGGTTTGAAAGAAAGCCCAGCAAATGGTTGTTGGTGGTGGTTGGTTTGAAATTGGTGGTGGTTGGTTTGAAATAAAAAATGATTAAAAGTCTAAACTTGACAACTTCCCGTTTGTTATTATTGATGCCTGCCTGTCTGATCATAGTGCTATTATCTCTATTACTAAAAGTCTGTTCTTGACCGGTTTTGGCCATCTGTGCTGCGATTTCTGAGAGAACACTGCCATCTACGGCCGTCATTTTTGGCCACCTTGCTCAGAGCCCCCCTCCGCCACATGTATGCCGAGGATTTTTCCCGTTGATTAAAAATGGGAGATATTAATGTTTTTACACAATTCCCCGTTCTCTCTGCTGCCCCCGCTGGTGGCAGAGGGGAGGGACTATAAAACCAGGAAGTGGTGTGCCACACAGTCTCTTCAAGATGGAGGAAGGCAGAGGGTCACGTTTCTCTGAGCTGTGAATAACACTGAACACATGTCCACTCAAATGTAAGTGCCCTTAGTGGTTCTAAAATGCTTGCAGAATGTGTCTATTGGTTCTAAAGCTTGCAAAAAGTTTATCTATTGGTTCTAAAGCTTGCAAAAAAATGTCTATTGGTTCTAAAGCTTGCTAAAAATGTCTATTGGTTCTAAAGCTTGCAAAAAGTGTCTCTATTGGTTCTAAAGCTTGCAAATAAAATGTCTATTGGTTCTAAAGCTTGCAAAGATATGTCTATTGGTTCTAAAGCTTGCAAATAAAATGTCTATTGGCTTTAAAATGCTTGGCTTGGCTTTGGTGTGTCTTGAAATTGAAAGGCGCTACTTACTGCAAATGGTGGCTTAGTTGCTTTGGCTTGAAGTTGAAAGGCACTACTTCCTGCAAATGATGGCTTGGGTGTGGCTTGAAGTTGAAAGGCACTAGTTACTGTAAATGGGGGGCGTGGGTGCATTGGCTTGAAGTTGAAAGGCACTACTTACTGCAAATGGTGGCATGAAGTTGAAAGGCACTACTTACTGCAAAATGGTGGCATGAAGTTGAAAGGCACTACTTACTGCAAATGGTGGCATGAAGTTGAAAGGCACTACTTACTGCAAATGGTGGCTTGGGTGCTTTGGCTTGAAGTTGAAAGGCACTACTTACTGCAAATGATGGCTTGGGTGTTTGGCTTGAAGTTGAAAGACACCACTTACTGCAAATGGTGGCATGAAGTTGAAAGGCACTACTTACTGCAAATGGTGGCTTGGGTGCTTTGGCTTGAAGTAGAAAAGGCACTACTTACTGCAAATGGTGGCTTGGGTGCTTTGGCTTGAAGTTGAAAGGCATTACTTACTGCAAATGGTGGCTGGTGCATTGGCTTGAAGTTGAAAGGCACTACTTACTTCAAATGGTGGCTTGGGTGTGACTTGGCAATGGCTTGAAGTTAAAAGGCATTACTTACTGCAAATGGTGGCTTGGGTGGCTTGAAGTTGAAAGGCACCACTTACTGCAAATGGTGGCATGAAGTTGAAATGCACTACTTACTGCAAATGGTGGTTTGGGTGCTTTGGCTTGAAGTTAAAAGGCACTACTGTAAATGCACTTACTTCCTGTTTGCACTGTATATTGATTTTAGATAAAACGCTACCACTTACGGCTGTGATTTTTGGCCATCTTACTCAGTCCCCCTTCGCTGAGCAGGTGCAGAGAATTCTTCCCATCAATGAAAAATAAAAGTGTTATTAGTTTTTTTAAAAATGTTGAGAATCTCTCTCCTGTCAATCACTCCATGAAAGCCACACACCTTTTCTGGTGGGGGGGGGGGGGAGGGGGGGGAGGGGTTATAAAACCCGGAAATGTGGGTGTGGCTCTGTCTCTGTAAGATGGAGGAGGGAGAGGTCACGACTAGCTGTCTTTAGTGGCTTTGTACCCCACAGTTTAAGAATAAGGAGACGGCCATCTAGAACAGAGATGAGGAAACACTTTTTCTCACAGAGAATGGTGAGTCTGTGGAATTCTCTGGCTCGGAGGGCGGTGGAGGCAGGTTCTTTGGATGCTTTCAAGAGAGAGCTAGATAGGGCTTAAAAATAGAGTCAGGGGATATGGGGAGAAGGCAGGAATGGGGTACTGATTGGGGATGATCAGCCATGATCACGTTGAAAGGCGGTGCTGGCTCGAAGGGCCAAATGGCCTACTCCTGCACCTATTGTCTATTGTCCACGCCGAAAGCACCCGAGGACAGGATCGACCCCAGGTCTCCAGCTGCTGTGAGGCAGCAGCACTACCAGCTGCACCACTGTGTCGCTCCAATGGATGTTTGTGTCTCCATTTAGCTTCTCTATAGCCGTTAATCTAGATGACCATTATTTAAAACATATTTGTAAAAGAAAAACACATTTTGTGCTTGTGCAACTATTTAATTTGTGTCTAAGTTCTCCGTGGTGAGTTATTATTGTATTGTCCTAAGTTACACAATGTACAATAAGGGTTCAGGAACAGTTTCCTGCGTTGCTAAGGAATGTTGTCAAAAGGTATCCGGTAATTATAGCTGCTCTTGTATCCTTATCGTTCCCAAGACAAAGCCTTGCCTCTCATGACCTCGGCTTGAACCAATGCACATTGCAACCAATGGCAGGCATTTAAAACGTAGTTACTGTTGTAATGTAGGAAGGTAACTGTAATTAGGAACATCCTTCCTGCATCTAATCTCACAGGCTCATTGTAATTTCACAGATTTCAATGAAACCTGTCCTTCTAAATTCTGGTGAATGTAGGTATAATTGATCCAATCTTGCATCAGTCCGCTATCCAAGAAACCGATTATCAGTTTGATGAATGAGTAGGACTGAGATGAAAAGAAACTGCACTCGAGGGTTGTAAATGTTTGGAATTCTCTACCCTGGACTGTTGTGGAAGCTCAATCATGATACATACTCAAAATGCTTTCTAGGCATTATGGAATTGAACTGGTAAATGGCACTGAGGTTGAAGGTCAGCCATGGTTTTGATGAATGGTGGAGCAGGCTTCGTTTACTTCTCCACTTCCTGATCATAATGAATTCCTTATTTGTGTCAGGAAAATTTGATATGATTGGTCCCTTACATAACAGACTTCAGTTTGGGTGCATTTGCAGCAGAATTACTAACCATGTTAAGAAGGGTATACGCAAATGTAAAATGTGTAGCTTAACTCTCCTTTATTGAAAGTTTATATTTATTTTGCCATTGAAGATACAAAAGCAAAAATCTAGACAGATCTTGCACTGGAAAAAAACAATGAGACAAAACCTGAGATAGATGAAAGCCAACTGTTGAGAGAGAGAGAGTGAAGGTAATTTGCACCAGTTGCATCAAATGTATTGGCTCATGATAGACGCTGAAGGAAAAGAACACACAACTATTTTTACTTTTCATTGGCTTTTGCATAAACATTAAGGAGGTGTAGTTTCTTCTTTGGGGATGATTTTGCAGAATAATATTTACCTTTTGCATTTAGCCTTGTCAAGAGATTTGTTTCATGTTTAATTCTAATATATATGTTATATTAACCTGATTCCGAATCATGTAAAGAATCTGAGAAACTGAAGAGAAAGTCTGTTGTATCCTGTATTTTAAACACGTTACGTGTGTGATGCATGGTGAAACTATTGTTTCAAAAGTCTTTGGTATTATCAGAAGTATTAAATGGCAAAATTGCATTTTGCCAATGTGGCATATCCACATTGTCAAAATTGGCATATCCACTTTAAACACATTGTCTGGCAAGTGGGATCTCATATCCATGGTGAGAAACAAAATTAAAGACAAACTATATATTTAATCTTAATCATCTAAGAACCATCTAATCGAAGTATTTAATATAAGTAGTTGACAGAATAAATGAAATTACCCGAGAACTAATAGGTTCAACGTGAGACTGAGCCATATAAGAAAATATTGGGGTAACATTGTCAATGATGAGGGAGACTTGAGGAAATGGCAGGGAATTCTAGACTTGGGGTCTGGAGAGCAAAGGTTACAGCTGCTACTAGTGGAGAGATTACACCGAGGATGCTCAAATCATTAGATATTGGAGGAACATATAGACTTTTTCAAGACTGGGGAATTTGAAACTGTTTGAATTTGAGGTTTTACTACTACAAGCCAGCATGTGGAGAGAAGATGGGTGAATAGGATGATGTAAATTAGGATAGAGCGAGCAGAAGTTTGAATGAGGTTCATTTCATGGAAGATGAAGCTTTGAAATTTAATTAGGACAGTTTTAGTCCAGAGATGGTAACAGCTTGTTGGGTTGGTTGAGTGGATGTGCTGTGTTATGAAGTAGGAAATAAGTGGTGGAGAGATATCATGTCAGAATCTTTGGGTCACATTGGATGCTGAGGTTGCAGAATGTTTCCAAGAGGAGGGATGTATTGGTGGCTGTGGAATAGAGGTCAGTGTTGGCACCAAAGGCAGTCGTTTGGATTACCCAGTACCAGTGACAATCTCTAGGAAATGGCATTTGGGTAAAGTTTGGTGACATCTGTATATGCAGTAAAAGTCCATAAATTTGGCACCGTGGACCTTTGGAGTGCTGGACTAACCGATTATCTGGACTATTGTATGTCTGTTAATACCAGGATATACTCTTCATGACTTTAATAGATTATAGACCAAGTGGGTCCTGTCCCCTCAACGCCTGATGGCCTGTGGTGACGCACACGCACTAACCACCCTCCCCCACACACACACACACTAAACAGCCCCCCCCCGCACACATGCACACACGCAAACACACACACACTAACCACCCCCCCACACTCACTAACCCCACCCTTGATATTCTATTAATATTATTAATTTGCTCCTTTTCCTCCATCCTCGCCCTATCCACTCACACATAGCCCCCAACTGTGCAGGCGTGGTGGGAGAGGGAGTGAGGGGGTAGAGAGAGAGAGAGGGTGAGGGGGGTAGAGGGAGGACGAGGGGAGGGGATAGAGATTGAGAGGTAGGGGGATCGCGCGGCATCACGGGAGGGCTGGTCCCCGAACGCAATACTCCACAACTCACCCATAGGTTCTAATACTCACCACTCCCTAGAGAGGAGAGGGGGGGGGGATCAGAGGGGGAGGGGGGAGCAGAGGGGGAATGGGGGGGGGGGGGGGGAACTTGTTCTATTTGATCTTACGCCAGGTTGATCGCATGCCAGGTGGATTACATTTGTGAAAAAACGTGAACGTTGCAATCTCCCACCCGTCCCGCTTGTGATGTCATATGTGTAGATTAACCCTTATTAACCTTTATTAATCCATGCCATTTATAACCTTCACTACACAAATGTGCATGCCATCCTTTTCGATGTTAAAAAAAACCTAAAATAAATCCAGACAAAATAGTTGGAGGCGTGGGTTCGTTTCCCACTTCTGACACCATGTTTATTGGTGGCTCAATGAATAGAACACGATCATGATAGAGTCCAACTTTATTACATCCAGTATACTTGAGCGTTATCAACAGTCACTGTTGCATGCGTCTCGCTTACCAACTGGTCCCGAGAGAGAGAGAGAGAGAGCGTTGATTACCGTAGTGCTCTTAAAAGGATGGCATGTACCTTTGTGTAGTGATGGTTATAAATGGCATGGTAAATAAGGGTTAATCTACAATATGTAAATGAGATTCATTGTGATTGGACGTCTGTGAGATGGCACTGACATCATCAATGGAAAGTGCTGCAAGGGTCTCCCGCTGAAAAGCAGTTAATTTTTTGAAATAAGCGATTAAAACTTTTAAAACTTTGGAAATATAGGTTGGAGTGCGATGGGAATATGTTTATCCCGTCGAGGGGAAAAATATGAGTAGCATGTGTGAAAATGGGAAGGCTGTGGCCAAGCGTTTTGAAAGAAGATACAAATTAAGGGAATTAAAAGAAAGCCGACACAACCCTGCATACACACGGAAATTTAGAATGTTGAGAACGTAAAGGGAAGCGTTTTAGTATACTATAGATAGATTGGTTTTCCAGTGAATCGGGTAATCTGAGGAAGGACATTATTGCCATAGAGGGAGTGCAGAGAAGGTTCACCAGACTGATTCCTAGGATGTCAGGACTGTCTTATGAAGAAAGACTGGATAGACTTGGTTTATACTCTCTAGAATTTAGGAGATTGAGAGGGGATCTTATAGAAACTTACAAAATTCTTAAGGGATTGGACAGGCTAGATGCAGGAAGATTGCTCCCAATGTTGGGGAAGTCCAGGACAAGGGGTCACAGCTTAAGGATAAGGGGGAAATCCTTTAAAACCGAGATGAGAAGAACTTTTTTCACACAGAGAGTGGTGAGTCTCTGGAACTCTCTGCCACAGAGGGTAGTCAAGGCCAGTTCATTGGCTATATTGAAGAGGGAGTTAGATTTGGCCCTTGTGGCTAAGGGGATCAGAGGGTATGGAGAGAAGGCAGGTACGGGATACTGAGTTGGATGATCAGCCATGATCATATTGAATGGTGGTGCAGGCTCGAAGGGCCGAATGGCCTACTCCTGCACCTAATTTCTATGTTTCTATGTTTCTATGTAAGTTACGAGTGTGAGAAGGGGCAGCAGGAACCAGCGCTCCTAAGAGTGGGAAGGGGGAGCGGAACCTGTGGAACCTGTGTTTGAGAAGGGAGCGTGGGAATCGGGACCTCAGTGAGTGCAAAGGAAGCACGGGAACCGGGGTCTAGGTGAGTGGGAAGAGAGTGCGGCAAACAATACCTCGTGTCATAGATGTTGGACTGCTAGAATCTCTGAATTATCAAATAGTGGATTATTGGCATTTTACTAAGCAATTCTGGTTTTTAATGCATAGACAAGAATGAAACCTGCCATTGTTGTCCGATTCGGTTGGACCATGGACATGAGCAAGGGAGGGCTGCTGGGACACAAGCCCATCTCTAATCATCTTTAAGGGCAATAGGAAGAACATGAGTATACTTGTGTGCAAAATATGTTTAACATTCTCCACCGTAGACAGATTTCTATTTCTGTGCCAATCTTCAGGCTGAATGATGGTGGAGAGGCATTGGAGGAAGTAAGTGTGATCCAAACCAGAGCGAGGGCTGCAGATGGGCGGGGAAAGATGATTTGTATGTTATTTGCAACCTTGATTACAAACCCATTTCTGTGCCATGGCTGAATGGAAAGATTCAAACATTATTACCTTTTCATTAAATGTCTGTATGCAATAGGGAACATTGGCAAAAACAAAGACATCCAAATGCATCACAGTAGTTAATGTCTATGATAGGCATTGAGTTATTAATGTACTACTGTCATTGATTTAAAAAAATACATAAAGCCATAAGTTTCCATTAATTGAATCCATACAATTGAAACCTGGAGTAAGCAACTCCAGCATACTTCATTAAAAAACACAAATGTCAAGCAACGCAGATAAAATATCTCCAAATGCTCACTCAGCAAAAAAAAATAATGAAAAAATAAAATTTAGTGCTGTCCTTTTCTGTAATTGTTCATATATAATAAATAATCTGAAACTCATTAGATAATGCTGACTGTTTTTACTGAATTAATAAATAATGAAGAATCTATCTAATTACATGGTCTATACATTTCCCTTCTTTGCTATTACTCAACACCAATTAGGATTGTCTGATAGAACATGAAGCATTTCAATACCGGTAAAGTATTTTTAATGTTTACTTTCTCAAGATAAATTAATGTAATTATCTTTCTTTATATCAGGCCTTTCTTCAGCGAATGATCCAGCATGCAGCTTCAAGAGTTGACAAAAATGTAACTGAAGAAACTGTTAAGGTAAGAATCATATAAATAAGAACAGATTTGTTCCATTTAGCCTATTTCATGATAAATATGTAATTTGAGCAGCATATATTTAGAAACCACTGCTGGTTTCCCAGTCCATGTGCAATCAGTGAGATTACAGTATAAATGGTATTACCTTAGGCAAAAGGAAAAATGTCCTTAATATTGTAGCTGAAAAAAATTATTAACCATTGTCCTGTTTCTTTATTTATCATTCCTAGATTTTGCAGTGATGTGATGTTGGCATGAACAGGATTAGATCTACTGTGATGGTATTTGTGTCAAGAAGTTGGCCTGACATTTGCATAAGAATGATATGGGTGATCAATGGGAAAGTTAACTGGGCATATGGAGGCATATCTCGGCATCAATCATGGGTTTTGGTGAAGTAGGGAGAAAATATGCTTGGGGTATGGAAGTGGCAAAGGGAGAAAGAAGACTGTTGAAAATAACTCTTAAGTGACATTTGACAATACAATTTGACAATTGTTACCAACTCTAATTTTGTGATTTTTGATATTTACTTTCAGACATTGTTTTCTAATATTGAGGACATTCTTGGAGTCCACAAAGAATTCCTGAGTATGATAGAGCAGTGTCTGCAGCCTGAACCCAGTGCCCAACATGAATTGGGAAGCTGCTTTCTCCAATTTGTAAGTGTTACTGTCTCTGCCCAGACTGTGATTAAAATACTTCCACATGTCCTGCAAACTGATTTCATGTCCAATATTCAAACAAAAGAAAACATGTTTTTATTTATCAAAATCACTTGTTTTCAATATAATCTTTTCCATAACTTTGCAATCACCGTTTGCAGTCTGTAGTTGTGTTTCTAATGTAAAACTGTTTGTGTAACAAAATAATATCATAACTCCAGAATTTGTTTGAATCTTGGGGTGATGACATTTTAACAGATCTGGAAGAAGTTGTGGATAAAACAAATTTTAGTAAGTGGAGAAGGAAAGAAAGGGGAAACATAGAAAATAGGTTTAGGAGTATGCCATTTGGCCCTTCGAGCCAGCACCGCCATTCAATATGATCATGGCTGATCATCCAAAATCAGCACCCCGTTCTGGCTTTTTCCCCACATATCCCTTGATTCCCTAAGAGCTAAATATAACAGGATTAGATCTACTGTGTCTCTGTGTCGCCTGCACACCACTAGTTACAGGCCTCCAGTCTGAAAAACAACCTTCCTCCACCACCCTCTGCTTCTAGCCAATGTTGTACCCTGTCAGCTACCCCCCCCCCCACCCCCACCCCCCCCCCCCCCCCCCCCCCCCCCCCCCCCCCGGTTCCCATGTCATCTAATCTTTCTCTGGTGGTTCTGATAAAGATTCATGACTCGAAGCAATATATATTTGCAATATATGCACTAATTATTTCCAGCATCATGTTTTCCTTCTATTATTCAGCCCCATAGCAGCTTAGGCATTGCTATGGATGACCCGTATTTTGAGGATCAGTGATGATTGATAAATGTTTGAACTGTCCACTTACTGGCTTCTTAGTTTCTGCTCTCCCCATCCACTACGCTGGTTCCTGTGTTCTCTTCAAACCTACCGTCTTCTATTGGTCTCAGCTCTTGAAATGTACCTGGTCCTGTTACACATTCTCTCTTTAAACCTACTGGGTTTTGATAAGCAGTCTCTTTTCCAGGTTGGAATGTCAAATACTGGATTACCAGTTGCTTAATACCAATAATAAATGGATTGGTTGATGAATTGTCGTAAAAAAGAAGCATTGAGCAACATATTGCTCTGTGTCCTGAGAATGGAAAGTTGAAGGGAGATATGTGAGGCAATGTTTTCACACAGAGAGGAATGGATGCATGGAAGGTGGGAGAAGCATATTGTGACAAGGGAACGGGTTCAAGGACTAGCAGAACAGAAAAAGGCTCACTCATCTGTTTAGTTACAAATCAGAGTAATGGCAAGAGAGAGAACAAAAACAAAACAAGAGAGCGAACAAAAACATGCACGGGAGGGTCCGTTTTACAACAGCACACCTCCCTCTCTCTCTGCCTCCATCCGCGGCGCTGATCTACCTTATACCGGCAGAAATCAGCCGTTAAAATAACCGCCGGTAAGTCCTGGCCAATAACGCTGCTCCTAAAATCAAAACTGCAGCCAATGGCAGGAGCATGCATCCGAGCGAGCCCCCCCCCCCCCCCCTTTTGGAAACACAGCGCTATCAGCCACATACTTGGCGTGTAAAGCAATACACACAGCACTACCGGTCGCAGACTTAATGCACAAAGGTAATACATGTGGAGCTTTAAACAAAGCGCTGTTGGCTACAGTGCTATGGGCTTTAAATATGGCACAACCGGCCACAGAGCTATGGGTTACAGACTGTTCGGGCAAAATTAATATTATATTCCACCCCTCAAAACAGTCTGGTTACCGTCACATCCGGCCCACAGGCGTTACCACATCACATCCGGTCCACCGGCTTTAGTAAAATCAAGTTAAGTCGAGTTTATTCGTCACAGACACATATACAAAATGTGCCGTGAAATGAAAAGTGACAATGCTCGTGGACTTTGTGCAAAAAGACAAACAAACAACCAAACAAACTACAAACGGAATGGAACAGAATCACACATTATTTTACATATTAAATATTGTGGGCGGAAGGAAAAAGGGAAAAAAATAGCACTTTTAAAAAAAGCAGTAGAGTGGTACAGTAAAAGTTAGTCCCTGGTGAGATAGGAGTTTACAGTCCTAATGGCCTCTGGGAAGAAACTCCTTCTCAACCTCTCCATTCTCACAGCATGGCAAATGAGGTGTTTGCCTGACCGTAGCAGCTGGAACAGTCCGTTGCAGGGGTGGAAGGGGTATCCCATGATTTTATTGGCTCTGGAGTTGCACCTCCTGATGTATAGTTCCTGCAGGGGGGTGAGTGACGTTCCCATAGTGCGTTCGGCCGAACGCACTACTCTCTGCAGAGCCTTCTTGTCCTGGGCAGAGCAATTCCCAAACCAGATGGTAATATTTCCGGACAAGATGCTTTCCTCTGAATTTCCACAATTGCCTGAGGTTGCAAAGACGCTGCCTTGCCTTACACTCGAATGCTGCGGCATGTGATGTCCATGTCATATCATCAGAGATGTGGGCTCCCTGATATTTAAAACAGTTCACCCTATCCACAGGATCCCCATTTATCCTCAATGGTGTGTACGTCCTCGGATGATGTGCCCTCCTAAAGTCCACGATCAGCTCCTTCGTTTTTTTGATGTTCAAGAGGAGGCTGAGTGCTAGATCAACCACCTCCTCCTGGTAGGCCTTCTCATCGTTGTCTGAGATCAGGCCCACCACCACAGTGTCATCAGCAAACTTGATTATTGAGTTGGAGCTGAACCTAGCCACACAGTCATGTGTATACAGGGAGTACAATAGGGGGCTGAGGACGCAACCTTGGGGCGATCCTGTGCTCAGGTTGAGGGACTTCGATGAATTCCCTCCCATCTTGACTACCTGGGGCCTGGCGGTGAGAAAGTCCAGGACCCAGGCACACAGGGGGGGGGGGGGGTGTTGAGCCCCAATTCCAGTAGCTTCTCGGCCAGTCTGGTGGGAACTATCGTGTTGAAGGCTGAACTGAAGTCTATGAACAGCATCCTCACGTAGCCCCCCCTTCTGGCTGTCAAGATGAGAGAGAGCGGTGTACAAAACCTGGGAGACCGCATCGTCCGTGGATCTGTTCGGACGCTATGCGAACTGTAACGGGTCCATGTTGCGAGGGAGGAAGGCGCAGATGTGTTTCTTCACCAGCCTTTCAAAGCATTTCATGACTACCGAGGTAAGGGCCACTGGACGGTAGTCATTCAGACAGGCTGGGGAGGCATTTTTTGGTACCGGTACGATGATGGATTTTTTGAAGCAGGCAGGGACCACGCACGTGTCCAGGGAGAGGTTGAATAATGTAGTGAGCACCGGTGCTAGCTGCGTAGCACAGGACTTGAGTACTCGCCCCGAGATGCCATCGGGGCCTGTAGCTTTCCTCGTGTTCACCCGTGTCAGAGCCCTCCTCACAACATGCTCGGACAGCGAGAATGTGTGCACATTCCTCCCTTCAGCTTCGTTAGCCAGCCCGCTGGCGGTATTGTCGATAGTCGGCAGACCTGGAGTGGTGTTGCCCAACTCGAAATGAGCGTAAAAGGAGTTCAGGTCATCAGCTAGGGAGGTGCCATGGTTGTGATGCCAATCCGCACAATCAGTAATATTATTGCCAACAAGGTTGTCCCAATGTGACCATCGTTGTCCACAAGCCTCCAAACATCCCGAAAGGCCACCATCCTTCTGAGGGGTTGTAGTTGTGATACTGTTCTCCGATGCTTCTCATCTTCTCCATGGCTTCCTGGATTTGGTCAGCGAGGTTGGTGATGTTCTCTGAACCATCTGTAATATAAGTGCAGCGCACCCTCCCGATCAAAGCACACGTGCCCCCTTTCTCAGCCAGGATGATATCCAGGGCCATTTGGTTCTGTAGGGCTATGGTACAAATGGACACAATTTCTGCTGATAGTTCTGTGATGGCCTCTTTTACCCCACTAGGAGCCAAACTGGTCATCAAGTCTGTATGACCACACATGGTGTAAATTAACTTGTTTTGTCGGAGTTCCCAAACCTTAATGTTATTATATGCACCACCAGAGGTAATCTAATCGCTTCTGTCATTAAACGTTGCTGCCAGTACTTGGTACGTGTGTTTGGAAATGTATGGATTGCAGCTTTCTCCGAATGTCCCATAGCTTCACTATTTCATCGTCCTTCCTGAACAGACCAACTGTGGTCCTCCTAGGCTGGATAATATGAATTCACAAAGGATGTGTTACCTTCTAAGTCTCTTGATTCTTTCACTTGTTTCACTGTCCCACACTACTACAGTTTTGTGTGTTGATGCTGGATAAAGCATGCTGCCATCTGTGTTATAATGAAATTCCATCACTGCTCCATTGTGACTTTTCAATGTAGCATAATTATCGCCATATACATTTCAAAACAATATGAATCGATCAAATCCTGCAGATGCCAGTTTTGAACCATTCGGGTGAGATTTACAGCAATAAACCTCTCCCTCATGACCCATTACAAGCATTAGAGGCGCTTGAAGACTCGAGGTTCTTGATCCCACCTGCAGCACGGTCTGGTGTGGGCTCCCCTGCACCGAGGGCAGCAGCTCATTGCGGCAGCGCTTGGCCTGCACCAGCACCATCTTGTTTGCTATTTCTTTTTACCGAACATTTTCTATTCTATTCGTCAGATCCTGCCGACTACGCCAATTGTTACAAGGGAACAGGTTCAATGAACTGACTAGTAAAACAGAAAAAGGCTCACTCATCTGTTTAGTTACAAATCAGATGTATTGGTAAGAGAGAGAACAAAAGCAATATTTGTCTCTATGCACGGAGTCCGTTTTACAGCAGCACACCTTCCTCTCTCTCTGCCTCCGTCTGCATCTCTGATACACCTCAGCCCATCGGTGAATCCCTCTTGTACATGAACTACCTTATGGCTTACCGGCGCCAGCCTTTATACTGGCGGAAATCTGCTATCGAAATAATCGCTGGTCAGTCCTGGACAATAGCATTGCTCCCAAATTCAAACTACAACCAATGGAAGGGGCCTGCATCCGAGCGAGGCCCCACCCTTTTGAAACAAAGTGCTATCAGCCGCAGACTTGGTGCCTAAAGCAATACACACAGCACTGCCGACCTAGCATGTGGAGCATTAATCAAAGCACTGTCGGCTACAGCTCTATGGGCTTTAAATATAGCACTACCGGCCACAGCGCTATGGGTCACAGGCTGTTCGGGCAAAATTCTTATTACACGTATATGATAATATTTAAGATGCATTTAGACAGACACATGAACAGGAGGGATATGGAGGAAAATGACCACGTGCAGGCAGGTTGGATTAGTTTAGATTGGTACCATGGTTTGCACTGACTAAGTGGTCCAAATCGTCTGTTTCAGTTATATGTTCTATATTTCATTGATAAATTACTGTGTAACATCTTTTTAAAACTGAATTCTAAGCACAGAGCATTAATAAAATAACATCTGGAATTCTGGAAAATTTGCTAATCCATCAGCACCAAATTTGTGAGCGTGCCAGATTAACACAGTTTGACCATAATTATGTTTGGAGGATTTAAAGGGGCAGGCCTCTAGCGCACAACCCTCCACAATGCAACACTCCCAAGCACTGCGTTGCACAATAGTTCTCTGTTTTACTGCAACTCATCAACCAACCCATTTGTCCTTGGCAGTACGCAAATGGTAATCCATTATTGTTGGGGTAAGATATTGATAAATCTCATAGGTAGCTGTGGAGGAGTTATCTGCTACAGAAAAGGGAACTGACTATCTCAAAAATCAAGAAGGATGCATTTAGTAGAGAAAGAAAGAAGCAAATGGACATACTGACTGGATGAGGTCAACACAAGTGGAGTGTTTATTGGAACAGGTCATGCCACTACATCACTGGATGGAAATGATTGCACCACGATGTGTCTGATCCAGGGGCGGATTAAGGCTCACTGGTGCCCTAAGCACTGACCAATCTTGGTGCCCCCCTCCTTTCCACACTGTCCCAGTCCATTTTAGTTGTTGACCTGTCTGACCAAATATACAATGCAGGTTGCAGCAGTACAAACATTTATTCCTATGATAACACAATATACTGTACAAACTAAGCCAAGCTTGGGCTACATAAAGTTCTACAAAAATGCAATACAACATCTATTTTAATATTTCACAAGTTAAATGTATCAAAGTTCTAATATTCATGACCTGAAAGGCATTTTTCTACATTTCATTTTCGCAAAATCACTGATAACATCCTCGAAATTAATACTTCTCAGAATGTCTGCTTGAATTATTAATACACACAGTGAGTCGAGTCTTTCTTGAAACATAACTGATCTATTTGGGTTTTTTACACGTTTCAGTTGTGAGAAAGACCTCTCTGTTGTGCAGTTGGTGACCATTAATGTTAAAATTTTCTTAAGGCAATTTCAACATTTGGAAAGGCACTCTCTAGTTTGTCTTCTGTAATTGTGTTGTAAAGTTCCATGTGAGTGAAAGATGTTTTCTTGGTTGTTTTAAACTTATGAAGAACATATGAATGGAACTGCTGAAGCTCTGTAGACAAAGTGTTGTTCATGTCATCTGGATAAGCATCAATGAGTGTCTGACAAGTCTTTGAGTACCTTTCACGTTCTGATAATTGGGAATTAGCACCTTGTTGGGTGGCATTAGGTACATCTGTCAGACAAGAGAATTTGTCTGCTATTTCAGTGTACACCTTTCGTCTCCTCATTTCCGTTTCTAACTTTTCAACAATTACATAAAAAGTGGAGATACGGAATTTTTTTACAAATCTTCATTCGTAGTTTTTTCTTTTCACCCTTTTCCCAACTTTGTGGTGTCCCCTTTGGCCCTGGTGCCCTAAGCACGTGCTTCGTCTGCTTAATGGTTAATCCGCCCCTGGTCTGATCCTACAGACGCATCGTAGAAAGCATCCAGTCGGGGTACATACAACTTAGGTTGGCAACAACTCTGCCCAAATCCGCAAGAAATCAGAGAGTTCTGGGCACTGCACAGTCTATGACACATCTGCCTAGCCCACATTGATTCCGTCTACTTCATACTGCCTCATCAAAGCATTTAACAAATTCAAAGACCATTTAC
The DNA here is from genome assembly GCF_028641065.1 of Leucoraja erinaceus. Lineage (NCBI taxonomy): Eukaryota > Metazoa > Chordata > Chondrichthyes > Rajiformes > Rajidae > Leucoraja > Leucoraja erinaceus. Next base: position 61,504,483 of record NC_073380.1, read on the forward strand.
CCCCCCCACACCCCACCCCATCTGGCAGAAGATGCAGAAATCACGCACCACCTGATTCAAGGACAGATTCTTCCCCACTTTTATCAGAGTAGCGAGACATGTAGTTTGGAGATGTGACCCTTTGTGTAGCTTTCTACTAGGAACCCTTCTCCATAATTTCTGTGTTTTTCCTTGTGTTTCTTTTTTGTTTGAAAATGCAGAAACACCGATTTTCCATCTATGATGAATTTTGCAGTAATCACGAAAAAGCACAAAGGCTGCTATTGGAACTGAATAAAATGCGGACTGTGAGGACGTTTTTGCTGGTAAGAACACCATTTTATACCATTGTAAAATGTGTTTAGTTGAATTGCATTGAAGGCAAAGCAAAGTGATATTGTGCACCAGAAATAATATTTTAATGAGAAATAAGATTTTCAGGAAACCTCTGTTGATGAATGGTTGTTGGTAGATGGATCTAGGGGAAATCTCTTGGTTGATTAACTGTCTTCGGAGGCAGCGTTAAAATGTTTTTTTTTTGTAAGTTAACATTTGCATGAACTTGCACCTGTACATTTTCAATCTGTCACTGGCCCAGGGTGTCGTCCCTACTTGCCTCTAGACCTCAACCATTGTGCCAGTGCCCAAAGAGTCGGCTTCAGGGAGTCTCAATGACTTTCGCCCAGTGGCACTCACCCCTGTCATTGCTAAGTTCTTTGAGCGACTGATCTTGGCTCACCTCAATGCCAGCTCCCTCCTACATTGGACCCCCATCAGTTTGCCTACCGGCCCAACAGGTCTACAGAGGACGCTATATCTGCGGCCCTACACTCTGCCCTGACCCACCTGGACAACAACAACTCCTACATCAGGTTGTAGTTCATCGACTTCAGCTCCGCATTTAATACCGTCATCCCCGCCAGCTTGATCACCAAACTCAGCGGACTTGGCATCACCACCTTCCTCTGCAATTGGACACTGGATTTCCTCGCCAACAGACCCCACCCAGTCTGTTAGGATCAACAACCTCACCTCCTCCACTCTTGACACTGAACACTGGTGTGCCACAGGGCTGTGTGCTCAGCCCTCTCCTCTACTCCCTCTTCACCCATGACTGCGTCCCTATGTATGGCTCCAACGCCATCATAAAATTTGCCGATGACACCACGGTGGTAGGACTGATCAGCGACAACAACGAATCAGCCTATAGGGAGGAGGTCCAGCACCTGGCAGCCTGGTGTACCAATAATAACCTCGTCAACTCAAAAAAGACGAAGGAAATCATCGTTGACTTCAGGAAGACCAGAGGTGGCAGACATACCCCCATCCACATAAACGGGACTGAGGTGGAGCGTGTCTCCAACTACAAATTCCTTGGGGTATATATCTCAGCGGATCTGTCCTGGTCCCTCAATACCACCAAACTGATCAAAAAGGCGCAGCAGCGCCTCTACTTTCTGAGGAGGCTTAAGAAAGTTCACCTGTCCCCCCAGATCCTGTCCAACTTCTACCGCTGTACCATCAAAAGCATCCTGACCACCTGCTTCACGGTATGGTACAGCAGCTGCACAACAGCTGACAGGAAGGCACTGCAACGGGTGGTGAAAACCGCTCAGCACATTATCGGTGCCCCGCTCCCTGCCATGGATGCCCTCCACCGCAAACGGTGTCTGAGACGGGCCGGGAAAATCATCAAGGACCCCTCTCACCCTAACCATGGACGGTTTGCCCTCCTCCCATCAGGGAGGTGGTACAGGAGCCCCAGGTCTCGCACAAGCAGGCTGAGGAACAGCTTTTTCCAAAACACCATTACACTGCTGAACTCAGTCCCGATGCTAGCTATCTTTTATACTCTCCTATCTGTATATAGTTATTTGCCTATGTACCAGTTTAATTCATCCACATTGCACATATTGTTTAACCAGCATTTTTATTTTTACTATCTTGCACTCTGACCAGATGCTAAACTGCATTTCGTTGTACCTGTACTCATATTTGAACAATGACAATAAAGTTGAATCAAATCAAAATGAAGAATGCACTTACACTTTTGGGAATGCAAAATCATCCACATTTAATCACTTTTATATCTCTGATCATTTAATTTTGAAACTGCAAAAACTGTGTGTGTGACATTCAGTGTGCTTCACCTGTGCTTCAGTTGATTGGGAAGAACAAGTAAGGATTTCTATTTTATTCACGAAAGGTTTGTACTTAAGTGGCCAGTGATGTACATTGTCATGACATTGACTATCTTACCTGATGAATACCCTTAATGTTTTATTTTGAAAAAGTGCTGGGGTAACTCAGTGGGTCTCTGGAGGGTCTTGACCCATAATGTCACCCATTCCTTCTCTCCATAGATGCTGCCTGTCCCACTGAGTTACTCCAGCTTTTTGTATCTATCTCGGGAGGAAATGAGCTAATGATGTTTCAGGTTGGGAGGGTCTGAAATAGGGTCCCGACCCAAAATGTTGCCTATCCATGTCAGCAGAGACACTTCCTGACCCATTGAGTTGCTCCAACATTTTATGGACAATGCAAGATTCCAAGATCTGCCGTTCCTTATATCACCATCTTAATGTTTTTACTTTTGTTTTGGATTTTCAGCAACAAAACTCTTTTTCCTATTTTTGGAACCATTTTAACAGGTCCAATATTCAACATTATATTTCAAGAAGAGGTTATTTTTGCTTTGCAAATATCAAACAAAAGAACACACAAATTGATGGTTTAAGTAGTAATTGATAACATTAGGCCAGTGAAATGCAAGTGCAGGGATTTTTTTCACACAGAGCCCAAAACGATTTGGAATTTAACTCTGTAGGATGCATAGTCTTGCATGTTAATGCAAGTAGGTGGATAATATATAGAAACTTATTTCTCCATGTTTAATTTGAGGATGCAACTTATGACCCAAAGGATCCAAATCAGCAACATGTTATGCTGGAGCACTGTGGAAAAACCTCATCCAAACAAAGCCAAGTAGAATTCCCTAAAAGTCAATACATGAGGCTTCCACATCTTGAACTAATTTCCAACTCATTATTGCACTCCTGCCCGAACAATCCCAGGTGTAACATAGTCCCCATCTGGAACTATCATAGTTTTTCAGTGCCTTTTAATAGAAAGATGTAAGTAAACACCAAAGGTTGTCTTTCATGATTCCATGAGCAACAGAAACATTTGAACGTTCGCTTCAAGTCTTGTGATGGAGCTGCGATCTAAATCGCTGCAAGTTAGTAATTTAATAATTATCTTTGGGTTTGGCACTTTCTCCTTCTTGTAATTCCTATTCTTTGATTCTTCGTGTTGAAAATCAGCACAGGATTAATTCTTGTAATTCTCTCTTTCATTCATCACTGCACCATGATTTTAGGTACTAATAGACCATTTTACCATCTGAGATTTTTAAGTCGTCCACCAATAATCCATCGACTATTGGTGGATTAAACTATCTGAGTTAATAATATTGCTTTTCATGAACCATGATCGGTATCTTAATGCAGATATAGATACTTTCTCATGGAATTATTTATAAGATTAGATTCCTGCTTTGACATTTGAATGTAGTCTTGCAACATATGAAAGCAAGCTTAGTGTCATCTAATCAGTACTTTATGGTTTGCTTCAACATTCTTTCATGCTTGGAGATGACTTGCAATTTAGTCCTTGCCCATTTTAAAGAAAATCAGTTCTGGGAGACTGCAATTTAAAATTCTTAGTTGTTGGACTATGAATTATCAATGGATGTGAAAAAGGAATATTAAGAATCAGTTGCATCATTAGAAATATGACTTTACAAATGGATGTCTAGAGAGCAAGGACCTTTTTTTGTGTAACTTGTATCACCCTTGACAATACCTCTGCTGGATTACATTTCTTGTGATTTATGGCTACAGAAATTGTTTTTTAACTATAATAAGTTATATTAATATCAATGCATATACAATCTAATTCACATTTTCATTTGGCTATACGAGGGTTGTATGCTGCTGGCAGGGCGGAAGAACCCTGATGTTCCACTTGAAGGCTATCTCGTGGCTCCAATACAAAGGATTTGCAAGTATCCACTTCTGCTAAAGGTACTCAATGTTGATAAAAGTGGTACCATGATAGATATGGATTTTTTTGTGACCAGAACCATAGATTGCTTCCTCTGTGACATTTAAATATTGAAGTAATATTAAGACCAAAATTGGTACTGAGATTTAAAAAAATCAGTAATTTTCTTTAACTTTGAGCCATTGTCATTAAATAATTTCACTTTTAATGGGCAGCAGTGTTTGTGTAGAATTTTTGGTGCTTGGATTGATATTCAGTACGTGCGCAACTCAACCCAAACAGTGGATGGTAGAAAAGAAATATGGATGCGTCAGTTGAAACTGTGATTTAGCTAAGTAAGACTAACTATGTTAAGTTTTCACGAATACGGAAAAACTTGTGTCTTTCTTAAAAAAGAACAAATTTATGAATCTTTGGAATCGCTTGAAACTTTAATTGTTTAGGCAAGTGTATGTTTTTGCATCTTTATCTTAGTTATTTGTGTTTATATTGCGAGATTTGAGAAGTTTGTTACTGTATTAAGTTTTTTTTATCTTGTAAGATGAGAACAACAGTTAATGGTAGACTGTCTTTTATTTTTCTAAATTGTAATGTTCATGGTAACGAATTAACATTTTTTGAGAACTAATATGAATCAGTTGTTAGATTTATTTCCAGTTCATGAAATTTTCGTTGACAAATCTTTGTAATTTGTTTTATAACACAAGCAATTCCAAAGTATTCATAAATGTTATAACATAAAACAAATAAGATTATTTCTAAACACACGTTTTATTATTATTGATATAACTGATTTTCCATTCTCAGACTCACTAATAAAAGAGTCTTATTGAATACTTTGAAGAGAATAATTACCAAGAGGTGAAGCATAATTTTCTTTTGCTACTGGAAATAAACAGAAGTTAACATTATTAGGAATTATTTTCGTGAGGAAATGTGCACTTGCATTTATTCAGGAATTGATGAAGAGGACACCAAAGAGGCACAATGACTATTCAGCAGTACTCGAAGCTCTTCAGGCCATGAAAACGGTTTGCTCCACCATTAATGAAGCCAAGCGACAAATGGAAAAGCTGGAAATTCTCGAAGAATGGCAGTCACACATTGAAGGATGGGAGGTATGTCTGCTCTTTCTATTTTAAACTTTTGTAACCTTGAAGTTAAAGTTCAGCATGTTCCCAAACATGATGTTCTGTTTAATGCTAGCCCTGAGCAATTGCTGCATCGTGTATGAAAAAGTATGAAATTCTTTGTCATAGTATTGCTTCACATAATAGAAATATATAGCACATTGATTGTGTATTTGGCCTGTTACATTTGCGCTGGGTGTTTGTAAGAACTTTTCATTTCATCCTTCCCTACTTCTCTCCCCCTTGTTAAAGAACATGTTTTGGAATTTTAACCCAATGACATTAAAACATTGCAAAATATTTTAAGTCTGCATGGTGTATGAATGAATGAATGAATACTTTATTGTCACATGAGACAAGTCACTGTGAAATGCTTTGCTTGCATACCCAAGGTATGCATGTCGCCATATAGGTATACACAGTATCTGCTCCAGGCCCCCCCTTTGTTTTCCCCCTCATGGCTACCCACCCACACTCCATTGTCCATTGTCTATTGAGGTGGTGGAACACTTGAAAGTATTGATGTTCCAAAATTTCAGAGTTTTGGGTGATGGTATTTGCCGATGTAAGTGTAATAAAATAAACTTTAGTGGATTGTAGCATGTGTATTTTGTGTATTTTTAAAAATTGATATACAATGTAGCTACTGCTATGATAAGGAACCATTCATTTTTTCATCTTTAATTTCAAATATCATCTTGAACCCATGAAGACCCTTGGGGTAAATGTTGAGGTAAAGTTGTTGCTGCAGTTTTGTTGCACAGGGAGCTTCAATAAATATACTCAGCCATGGTAAAGGAAAGTTTTGAGTAATTGGGTCATACTTAATCGAAAGTTGTCTGAAGGTCAAGGTTGGTAGCAATGTGCTGATGAATGGAAGAAGCATGGTAATTGGTCCCATCCCGAAACTTCACCTATCCTTTTTTTTCTCCAGACATGCTGCCTGACCCGCTGACTTTCTCCAGCACTTTGTGTCTATGGTAATTGGATGTTTAACTACCATGTATTTGAATGACTGGGTCCACAGCATTGTGAGGTAGAGAATTCCAAAAACTCATGACATGCCTCATTCTTAAAAGACCACTTCTTCATCTCAAATGGCCAACTTATTATTCTGAAAGTATGCTCTTTGTTTTAGATTTCCAACCCCCCTCCCCTCAGGGAAAAAAAAGAAGTCCTGATACCATCTACTATATATGTATTACAGTACAGGAGGAGACCATTTTGCACATGTGATCCATGTCAATCACCAGCAGAACAATCCCATTAGTCCTGTCCCTTCTCTCACATGCCCATCAACTCCTGACCTTCCAACTTTTACCTTGTCCAGCCATCCTTCTTAGAATCTGATGTCTCTTTTATATAATCACTTCTCACCTTTTTGTAAATGCCAATGAGACTCAAAATGAACACAGCGTTCAAATGGGGCTCAGTGATGTGCAGAAGTTATGTGACTTCTCAATTTTTGTGCTCTACTCTTTGCCATAAAGGGCAGCATTTCAGTTGCTGCCTTACAAATGTCTTGCTGTATCTGAATGCTGGCATTATTGATGCGGCATTGGAACTGATTGGCAAGGTTGTACTCGTTCTTGAACAAATTCATTCAACCATACTTTATCCACTTTTGTGGCAAAAACAGGAAAGCTGACTTATCTAAATGGCGGCCGATTAGGAAAAGGGGAGATGCAACGAGACCTGGGTGTCATGGTATACCAGTCATTGAAAGTAGGCATGCAGGTGCAGCAGGCAGTAAAGAAAGCGAATGGTATGTTGGCATTCATAGCAAAAGGATTTGAGTATAGAAGCAGGGAGGTTCTGCTGCAGTTGTACAGGGTCTTGGTGAGACCACACCTGAAGTATTGCGTACAGTTTTGGTCTCCAAATCTGAGGAATGACATTATTGTCATAGAGGGAGTGCAGAGAAGGTTCACCAGACTGATTCCTGGGATGTCAGGACATTCTTATGAAGAAAGACTGGATAGACTCGGATTGTACTAGCTAGAATTTAGGAGATTGAGGGGGGATCTTATAGAAACTTACAAAATTCTTAAAGGATTGGACAGGCTAGATGCAGGAAGATTGTTCCCGATGTTGGGGAAGTCCAGGCCAAGGGGTCACAGCTTAAGGATAGAGGGGAAATCCTTTAGAACCGAGATGAGAAAAACATTTTTCATGCAGAGAGTGGTGAATCTCTGGAACTCTTTGCCACAGAAGGTAGTTGAGGCTAGTTCATTGGCTATATTTAAGAGGGAGTTAGATGTGGCCCTTGTGGCTAGAGGGATCAGGGGGTAAGGAGAGAAGGCAGGTACAGGATACTGAGTTGGATGATCAGCCATGATCATATTGAATGGCGGTGCAGGCTCGTAGGGCCGAATAGCCTACTCCTGCACCTATTTTCTATGTTTTTTATGTTTCTAACCATATGCTGGGATAGTTGTTTTGTTTGCTTTCTGGCTTTGGAAAAGGATTAAACAATTAATATTCCAATTTGGCGCCCATAACATATTTTACTACAGAATGGCAAAAAAACTGGAGATGTTCATTTTAGACATGGAACAGGAAATATAGTATCAAACTTTTCAGTATTCTGTTAGGCACAAGGAAATAAAACTTTGATAATTGTGTTATTAAGTATTTCTCTTACTATGTGTTAACTGGTCTTTCGGGGAGATTATGAAAGCACACAGAGCCAGAAAATATAGTGTAGAGATTAATAGCATTTTTTCAAGTGGGTTAAGATTTATGGAATATTCATGGCATTTCAATAGTAGGTTGGACAGATGATTTACAGTTATTCTTTCTTTGCTGTTGATTCCTATGAACAAAAGTTACTACAGACAAACTGAGATAACAAGTGATGTATATCTGCACCACCTATGTTAAAGTTATAGTTTAGAAAGTAATTATTTAGTTAAGGGGGAAACAAAACACAGTGAATATTTTTGTGCCTTGCTTCTGCATGGTCAAAAAAAATCTCTCACTTCTCAGCCAAGATCTTTATTTCATTCATGTTGCAGTGAAATAAACTGGGGAAGCTGCAAATAAGAAAACTTGTGATAATGTAGCTGCACAATATGTTGGTGATGTGATGCTGCACATGCGTATAGTGTTCGGTTTTGGTCGCCCTGCTATAGGAAAGATGGCATAAAGCTGGAAAAAATGCAGAGAAGATATAGGAGGATGAAGAAAGGAGGAGCCCGAAGGCTGAGGGATGGGAGGAGACAGCTTGAGGGCTGAGGAGGGGGAGGAGACGGCAAGGGCTAACAAAATTGGGAGAATTCAATGTTCATGCCCCCAGGATGCTGACTTCCCAATATAATGATAGGTTGGGTAGGCTTGGACTTTAATCCTTGGGCAGGAGGCTGAGGCGGCGATCTTCTCGATGTGGTTAAAATCATAAGGGAAATAACGCATAACCAAAACTAGTAATTTGTGAAAGGTGTCTTCACAACTTACAATTGTATTGAATTGCCAATCCAAGGTTGTGCAAATGTCACAATCAGAAGTGGAAAAATTATTTGTGACAATCCAAATAACATCTTGCTTATATTTAATTTGCATTGTCACAAAAATCAACTCGCAAGAAAAATATAAATGGATATTGAAATGGAACACAAAGCAACTTAATGTTATGAATGGTACACAAATGCTGGAGAAACTCAGCGGGTGCAGAAGCATCTTTGGAGCAAAAGAAATGGGCAACGTTTCGGGCCGAAACCCTTCTTCAGATAACATTAAACAATTAATGTTATCAACAATGATTATGAAAGACAGTTCAGATAAAACCAGCATTATGATGAATTAAGTGACTTTATAGCCAGCATTGTTTGAAGGTCAGTTGTGGATGAAAATAACGTCTAGCATAAGAAGTACACTTATCAAAACATCAGACCTACTAATAAAATAACACTTGTGGTTTACTTTATCGTATAATTTCAAATTAGATCCAGAGCTTGGTCTGGAGCCAAAGTAGGAAAGGAATAGAATCAAGAAACACTTTTGTGTGGCAAAGTTGATGTCAAATGAAATCATGTCATTCATTTTCCACAACCCCTCCTATAAATGATTAAGCCAAAGCAACCAAGCCTCCATTTGCAGTAAGTAGTGCCTTTCAACTTCATGCCACCATTTGTAGTGAGTGGTGTCTTTCAACTTCAAGCCACACCCAAGCCATCATTTGCATGAAGTAGTGCCTTTCAACTTCAAAGCTCCCAAGCCACCATTTGCAGTAAGTACTGCCTTTCAACTGCAAGCCAAAGCACCCAAGCCACCATTTGCAGTAAGTGGTGCCTTTCTACTTCAAGCCACAATTTGCAGTAAGTAGTGCCTTTCAACTTCAAGCCAATGCACCCACGCCCCCCATTTGCAGTAAGTAGTGCCTTTGAACTTCAAGCCAAAGCAACCAAGCCACCATTTGTAGTAATAGTGCCTTTCAACTTCAAGCCAAAGTTCCCAAGCCACCACTTGCAGTAAGTAGTGCCTTTCAACTCATGCCACCATTTGCAGTAAGTAGTGCCTTTCAATTTCAAGACACACCCAAGCCAAGCATTTTAGAACCAATAGACATTTTTTTGCAAGCTTTAGAACCAATAGACATATCTTTGCAAGCTTTAGAACCAATACAGGCACTTTTTGCCAGCTTTAGAACCAATAGACATTTTTTGCAAGCTTTAGAACCAATATACATTTTTTTTGCAAGCTTTAGAACTAATAGACATTGTTTTGCAAGCTTTAGAACCAATAGACACTTTTTTGCAAGCTTTAGAACCAATAGACACTTTTTTGCAAGCTTTAGAACCAATATACATTTTTTGCAAGCTTTAGAACCAATAGAGACACTTTTTGCAGTAAGTAGTGCCTTTCAACTCATGCCACCATTTGCAGTAAGTAGTTTTTTTCAAGCTTTAGAACCAATACACCCAAGCCAAGCATTTTAGAACCAATAGACATTTTTTTTTGCAAGCTTTAGAACCAATATAGGCACTTTCTGCAAGCTTTTTAGAACCAATAGACATTTTTTTTTAGGATCAATAGCTTTAGAACCAATAGACATTTTTTGCAAGCTTTAGAACCAATAGACTTTTTTTTGCAAGCTTCAGAACCAATAGACTTTTTTTTGCAAGCTTTAGAACCAATATACTTTTTTTTAGAACCAAGCTTTAGAACCAATAGACATTTTTTTTGCAAGCTTTAGAACCAATAGAGACATTTTTTGCAAGCTTTAGAACCAATAGACATTTTTTGAAAGCTTTAGAACCAATAGACATTTTTTTGCAAGCTTTAGAACCAATAGACATTGTTTTGCAAGCTTTAGAACCAATATTTTTTGCATTTTTTTGCAAGCTTTAGAACCAATAGACATTTTTTTGCAAGCTTTAGAACCAATAAACATTTTTTTGCAAGCTTTAGAACCAATAGACACATTCTGCAAGCATTTTAGAACCACTAAGGGCACTTACATTTGAGTAGACATGTGTTCAGTGTTATTCACAGCTCGGAGAAACGTGACCCTCTGCCTTCCTCCATCTTGAAGAGACTGTGTGGCACACCACTTCCTGGTTTTATAGTCCCTCCCCTCTGCCGCCAGCGGGGGCAGCAGAGAGAATGGGGAATTTCGTAAAAACATTAATATCTCTCATTTTTAATCGACGGGAAAAATCCTCGGCACATATGAGGCAGAGGGGGGCTCTGAGTAAGTTGGCCAAAAATGACGGCCGTAGGTGGCGGCGTTCTCTCAGAAATCGCAGCACAGATGGCCAAAACTGGTCAAGAACAGACTTTTAATAATATAGAAGATATGTAATACAATGATCACACAAGTCATACATACTTTCCATACCAAGAAGAAAGATATTTCTATAAATCTAAACAAAGTCTAATGTTTACAGACCTACTAAAACACAATACATTTCATAAATTGTTTTACTACAGTTTTACACAGCTTAAAATACTATTATCTATGTATTAAAACATTAATTATATGAGTTCGCCGAATTACGGTTTCTAAGTTCAAAACCCTCACACATCTCCCAACCAAGCATACATGGGTTGTAAATCTGTTAACTTAATTAATAAATGTTTTGTGTCAGGATACAGCTTCATTCTAATTTGCAGCCCCTCTCCTGCTATCTGGAAGCTGGATTTCCAATCTCTTTGCAAGGCCTTTTACAAATATTACAGAACAAAGCGTAATTTCACAACTCAGACCATTACATCAGAATTACATCTGCTTCTTCGACTTTCTGTAAACATAGGAAGGTCACATATCCTTCAATCTGATTCTCTTCCTCTCCAAGCAACTGTTCTACATCCGATCCTAATTACATCTCAACCTAATTATAATTTAACTTAGCCAAAGCTAAATCACAGAGTCTATTACATCTCAGCCTTGAATTCTGTCAAACTCAGCATTAACTTCACAGCTCAAGAATGTGCCATAGAGAAAGAGCAGATGACCTCTGGCCTAAGAAGAGGCTATATTCAGTAATCCATTCTTCAACACAAAATCATATAAAATACAATTTCCTCCAGCGTATAATTGCCTCAAAGCAATAAGCTGAGCTATGCAGGTTCAGATTAGCGTTTCTATGTTTTGATTCATCCGTTCTCTGCGTGTGTTTCATTGTACTTTATTTCTTTAGGATACACGTGTTTCAGAAAAACTTAAGCTTTTCTTTTGCAAATTACCTAGCTTATATAAAAGGCTTACACTCTGCTCACCCCGCAGATCCCAGTCCCACTCCGACTTCACTCAGAGGCTTCCAGTTCAACTCAGCAGCTCCCAGCTGGTCGTGCTGGTTGCTGCAGAAGCAGCCCGCAAGCCGCTGCTGTCTGTAGAATGCAAGGTTGTGGAGCATTTTGATAAAGTCTTCACATCTGATTGAGATTTATTGCTCGATGTCCCCAGAGTGATGTATGTAACAAACCATCATCTGAGAGAAAAATAAATTACCAGAATCTTGTTCTCCTCAAATTACTCTAATTCAGTTGGATTGATGCTCAGCTGTTGTGGTCAGAGCCTAAATAGATGTGAAGAGCAATAGAAATGGAGATTTCAAATTATAATTTTAGACCCTTTAGAAGAAGCAATGAATATTAAGGCTGATTCACAAAAACTAATATCATACTTTTATAATAATATATTAAATAGAGAATTACCCTCAACAGAGGCACTAAGAGAAGATTGGGAACATGAACTAATGAGAAAGATCTTGAAGGATAGATGGGAAAAGTATCTGATGAACACACATAATTGTTCCATTAATGAAAGACATAATTTAATTCAATTTAAAGTATTACATAGACTATAATTCAAAAATGAGGTTGAATAAATTTTACCCAAACGTCTCTCCCAGATGCGATAAATGTTTGTTTCAAAATGCTAATATAACACATTCATTTGTAGGAAGTATAAAGTTGAATAAATTTTGGAGCGATATATTTGATATACTTACAAAGCTTTTCAAGTCAAGAATAGAACCTAATACGGAATTGATTATATTTCGAATAATAGTAGAAGATATCAATTTAAATTATGACCAACATTTTTTTTAAATTATGGGTTAATAATTGGAAAGAAATTGATACTTAAATTTTGGAAAAATACAGCTATTCCAACTGTTAAAATGTGGATTAGGAATATGACGGACATAGCACACCTTGAAGAAATGAGACTCCGACTAATAGATAAATATGACCAATTCTTAAGGAGTTGGTCCCCTTTTATCGACTTTTTGGAATCATGTGATGCAGCGGTACCGTAAAGATTACTGATTTCAGGTCAGGTCGTGGATAGATTTACATCTCCGAATAAAGATTTGAAAATTTATCTTATAAGGGTCTTTTGCTCCTATTTCTACATTCCACTTTTTCTTTTCTTATATACACACTTCACATTTTTCTATTTTCTACTATCTATTTTTCCACTTTTTCTCTTCAATTTTTTTTTTCCCCTTCTTCTTGTCTTTCTTTTCAAAAACATAAAACTAGAGGTTGTACATAGAATGTATAATTACGTTATGACATAGTTGGCACCTAAAATTAGGTCCCACTGTATTGTTTTGTATTGTACTAACTTCTAATAAAATAATAAAAAAAAAAGAAATGGAGAGTGGCCATAGTGCCCAAGGCTTGATCCCTCTGGGTATTGTGGGCCACTGTAAATATCTTGCACTGGCGCCCTCTTCAGAAGTAAAGAGTCATTCATACTTCCAGTAAACATGGCATGTGGCATTGTGCAATTCTTCATATGATTGATAATTAGGTGTACATTTAAGAAGCAGAAAGAAGCGCCAAGCATTGGGATCCAGACATCAAGGACAACTGGCCTCAGTTTCCCGCTCACATTTGGCAGTTTTCTACATCTGAACCAGGGGCTGCTGAGCATTTTTTAAAGTGGGGGGGGGGGGGGGGGGGGGGGGGGGGGCTGCGTGATCACGGGCCTTTGGGGTACCCGGTGAGGGAGTGGAGCAACTGAGTGGGGAGAGGGTGTGGAAGTGGGGTGTCCCCCCTCCCAGGGTAGGGACTTTTTGAAATTTGATGTATTAAAATCATGTTTTAGTGCATTGTAGAAGTATAATTTCAATGTTTTTTGTATTAAGTATTTTTAAGAGGTAACTTTTAAGGAGTATTTTTTTCCACAAAAAAGGGGGTGGGTGTATGGAAAAAGCTGCCAAAGGAGATAGTTGAGGCAGGGACCATCCCAACATTTAAGAAACAGTTAGACTTTTGGAGGTATGGACCAAAAGCAGGTAGTGTAGCTGGGACATGTTGGCGGGTGTGGGCAAGTAACGCCGAGGGGCCTGTTTTCACTCTGTATCACTCTATGACTACATTATACCTCCACCATGCATGAATGCTTCAAAATCAAGTGATCGAGTTTTATTGCCATATACTCAAGCATAGAAACATAGAATATAGGTGCAGGAATAGGCCATTCGGCCCTTGTACCAGCACTGCCTTCAATATGATCATGGCTGTTCATCTAAAACCAGTACCTCTTTCCTGTTTTTTCCCCCCATATCCCTTGATTTAATTAACCCCAAGAACTAAATATAACTCTCTCTTGAAAACATCCAGTGAATTGGCCTGCACTGCCTTCTGTGGCAGAGAATTCCACAGATTCACACTCTCTGCGTGAAGAAAGTTTGTCCTCATCTCAGTCCTAACTGGCCTCCCTCTTTATTCTTAAACTGTGACCCCTGGTTCTGAACTCCCCCAACATCGGGAACATTTTTCCTGCAGTTACAGTAAGTGAAAATCTAGCAGGCAAGCAGGATGTTTTATCCTTTTTATGAATCACCAGCCCTGCAAACAGTCGCCAGTCCCGGCTCCCCGCATCTGTCCCCGCCGCTGCTTCAGCCCCGGCTCTCCAACACCCGCGGCCCATGCAGTTTATATGAGTTTTGACATTTTTGTTGATCACAGAATTTCTCATGACAAAGCGTGAGAAATTTGTGATCAGCGTGAGAGCATGAGAATTTGTCCAAATGCGTGATTCGCACACTGAAAGCGTGAGAGTTGACAGCCCTGTAACTCGGCACCTTCTGTGGAACTTGGTAAACGATTCAGCAGTCTGCAGTCACCTCTGTAACTGCCCAGTCATACCACTCAATGTCAACAGAGTGTCCTTATAAATAGCAAGGAGAGCAGGATTTTTGTGCGATCTGCTCTTATTTCTACCAAGACTGAGCTTTGATCCATCGCAGTACAACACCATTAGGCGCATGCTTGATGGGGGTGTGGTCGGGGGTGAGATAGGGGGAGGGGGTGTGGGAAGTAAGGAATGCTAATGGAACTAGCAAACTTGAAGTGGCTGCTATAAATTTGCCAAAGTGATCTATTCCAAAGTGTTGTTATGACTGCATTTAAATTTCAGAAAATCAATATTTGACTGAAGCTCTTTAAACAGGAAGTAGACCGCATTTTTTAATTCTGAATAAACAGTTTTGATTATTCAGAGTGGGTGCCAATGTCTCAGATCAAGTCCCAAGCTTTTTGTCATGGAATGGATAATATTTGTTTTAAAACATCGACATCTGGTTCTGGGTGAATAAGCTGAAATACAAAAGGGAAAAGCTTGAGAATTTTCTTCCAGAAGGAAATGCTTAGCTTGCTGCTTGGCTTTGAGGAAACGGAGGGTTATTTTTGGATTTTAACAAGATCAAAGCTTAGTTGTAGTTCCTGTGTGGGGTAAAATAAAAGAGTAAGTTAGTTACTAAGATCAGCATCATCAAAAGTCAGATGTTGGAAACCTGAAAATAAAACATAATGCTGGAAATGCTCATCAGGTCAGGCAGTATATGTAGCTAGAGAAACAGAATTAATTATTCAGTTCACTGACGTTTCATCTGAACTAACCAATTATTATCTGAAATTATTCAATTCATTGTTTTGCTCCATGGATTGAAAGTCCGAAGCAGTGATCTGCTTCTGACAAGAATGCTTCTCAATGACAGGAACAGGCATTCAAAGTCATCAGAAGCCAATATGTATAGATAATAGGTGTTGGCCGTGCCGATGACATGTACTCGGGTTGTAATTTAGAAGTTAGCTTGGGGACAAGAATGCTTTAGAAGCTTGCTTTTTCCCAGTACTCCCTTTTATTTTAATATTTGCTGCTTGGTTTCTTTTGAAGTCTAGCCAGTAAAACTGGTATGTTAAAAATGAATTATCTCAGTTTGTCAGACCTTTTCTCAGATCTCAGTTTGTCAGACCTTTTCTCAGATGCTCCATTGCATGCCAATTTAGAGCAGGTGACTGGATGAGCTTATGCCATTTAAAGACACCACAAGACATTAACATTTAGTGAAAGAGACACCTAGAATGTAATGTTTAAGAAGGAATTGCAGATGCTGGAAAAATCAAACGAAGACAAAAAATGCTGGAGAAACTCAGCGGGTGATGCAGCATCTATGGAGAAACAAGTATTTTTGTCTACTTTCGTTTCCTTTTCTCCATAGATGCTGTCTCACCCGCTGAGTTTCTCCAGCATTTTTTGTTTTGCCCCAGGGGTTGAAAGTCCGAAGCAGTGATCTGCTTTCTCATGCTTACACAGGGTTTCATTCGAGCTACATAAGAGGCCAATGACGGGAGGTTAATGTGGGAGGTGCACAGAGAATTCAAGTGATGGGCAATTGTAAGCTCAGGAGTCATTGGATAGGAATAAATTCAGCTGTTTATTTGAATATAGAGTTTTAGGACATCAAATCAAAATAGGCCATATGACCCACTGTGTAATGCCTTTTATTGTATCTATCTATATAATCCCATTTACCTACATTATGTTGCAGAATGATTCCAAGTTTATGGTTGACTTTCCCAATATAGAGGACGCCACTTCACTCTCCCACCATCAATGACAATCCGTCTGGTTTTGTATGTTCAACCAATCTTACATTTAACCCATTTGGAAGCTTCACACCCACTGCTCACAGCTTCCACATACTGCCAGCTATTCAACAATGACAGGCACATCACCTGAAAACTTTGCATCACACTGGGCGGCACGATGGCACAGCAGTAGAGTTGTTGCCTTACAGCGCCAGAGACCCGGGTTTGATCCTGACTATGGGTGCTGTCTGTACGGAGTTTGTAAGTTCTTCCCATGACCTGCGTGGGATTTTCCCAGGAGCTTTGGTTTCCTCCCACAATGCAAGTTTGTAGGTTAATTGGCTTGGTTAAATTGTCCCTAGGGTGTGTAGGGTAGTGTTAATGTGCGGGGATCGGTGGTCGTCATGAACTCGGTGGGCCGAAGCGTCTGTTTCCGCGCTGTATCTCTAAACTAAACACTGGCAAGAGTTCTTTTCAATGGCAGGAACAGGTGGCCCAGGAAAGGAAATCTGTAATTCTTAGCTGGTCTGGACTTCATATCTACATTTGACTTTGGAGCCACCTCTGCTCTTTGAAATGGCATTGAAAATCATCAGAAGCCAAAAGAGATAGATAAGTGTTAGTCTTGCCAGTGACATGTATGCAGATGATGTCGGGGTGTAATTTAGAAGTTAGCTTGGGGACAAGAGCGCTTTAGAAACTAGCCTTTTCCCAGTAAAATTTTTATTTTAATATTTGCTGCTTGGTTTGTTTCTTTTCAAGTCTAGCCAGTAAAACTGGTATGTTGAAAATGAATTATCTCAGTTTGTCAGAACTTTTCTCAGATGCTCCATTGCATGCCAATTTAGAGCAGGTGACTGGATGAGCTATGCCATTTAAAGATACCACAAGACATTAACATTTAGTCATGAAGACGCCTAGAATGTAATGTCTATTATGTTCTAACAACGATAAATTAAATAATTATAATTCAGTATTCATAATATTTGGATCAAACTGGATGAGGGGAAGGAAAATATTTTATTTTCAATCTCTCTAACATTTGTCAATGAAAGGATATGAGTTTTGAGAGTTAAAATAGATCAAAGGGTCGGTTTCAGACTGAGATAAAGAAAAATGGAATTATGAATAAACTGCATGCACATTAAATTTAATTTTATGTGTTTTAAATATGACTTAACTGGCACAGTTTTCAATTGGAGATTTTGGAAGTGAGAGTTCTCTGATTGTTCATTGGTTACTTTAGCAAAATAATACAAAAATTGTCCTCGGATTACCTTGGCCATCAGTTCTGTACAAATAATTTGCTAATCGAATTTTAAAAGAAAAGAAGTACATTGATTATTTCTTGCTTTGAGCTGTCAATAATTAATTTTATTTTGCTTTATATTTTTTTCAGGGATCCAACATAACAGATGCTTGCACTGAAATACTGATGCAAGGCACTCTACTGAAAATTTCAGCTGGGAATATTCAGGAACGAATTTTCTTCCTCTTTGATAACTTGCTGGTATATTGTAAAAAGAAGCATAGGTGAGTGCTTTCATTTTCACTGTTTATGATTTGGAAATGCTTTAAAGTATATCATGCTCCATTTGCAGTACATAATTTACGCGTGGCTGTCCTTCACAAGATTTGCGAATCCTAATATGAATTACCAGAGGAACCAATAATAGACAATAGGTGTAGGCCATTCGGCCCTTCAAGCCAGCATTGTCATTCAATGTGATCATGGCTGATCATCCCCAATCAATATCCCGTTCCTGCCTTCTCCCCATATCCCCTGACCCCGCTATCTTTAAGAGCCCTATCTAGCTCTCTCTTGAAAGTATCCAGAGAACCGGCCTCCACCACCTTCTGGCAGAGAATTCCACAGACTCACAACTCTCTGTGAGAAAAAGTGTTTCCTCATCTTCGTTCTAAATGGCTTACCCCTTATTCTTAAACTGTGTCTGGACTTCCCGCAACATCGGGAACATGTTTCCTGCCTCTAGCGTGTCTAAACCCTTAATAATCTTATACGTTTCAATAAGATCCTCTATCATTCTTCTAAACTCCAGCAAATACAAGCCCAGCCGCCCCATTCTCTCAGCGTATGATAGTCCAGACATCCTGGGAATTAACCTTGTAAACCTATGCTGCACTCTCTCAATAGCAAGAATGTCCTTCCTCAAATTAGGGGAACAAAACTGCACACAATACTCCAGGTGTGGTCTCACTAGGGCCATGTACAACTGTACCTTTGCCCCTTGCTCCAATACCCGACTCCTCTTGTTATAAAGGCCAACATGCCATTCGCTTTCTTCATTGCCTGCTGTACCTGCATGCTTACTTTCATTGACTGATGAATAAGGACTCCCAGATCCCATTGTACTTCCCCTTTTCCCAACTTAACATAATTTAGATAATAATCTGCCTTCATGTTTTTGCTACCAAAGTGGATAACCTCACATTTATCCACATTATACTGCATCTGCCATGTATCTGCCCACTCACCCAACCTGTCCAAGTCACCCTGCATTCTCATAGCATTCTCCTCACAGTTCACACTGCCACCCAGCTTTGTGTCATCTGCAAATTTGCTAATGTTATTTTGAATCCCTTCATCTAAATCATTGATGTATATTGTAAATAGCTGTGGTCCCTGCACCAAGCCTTGCGGTACCCCACATTTCTAAATTGCCGAGCACCTCGTCAAAAGTTGTCTGAAGTTAAGTTTGAAGAGAAAGAAATATGTGAAGGTGGGAAGGGTTGGAGCAGTGTATTTGCTGAATATGTACAGATGTGTCGAGTATATATTTGGTGTACCACATTATTCATCTTTAACAAGTTGAAACTATATAGTATCACATCTAATGAAATAGGATAATAATATCCTGTTCTCATAATCTGACATAAGAACTTAACTATATCAACCTGCGGAAATATGGGCTACCAATGAAAAACTTTATAAGCTTTATAGCCAGGCAATTAGATTTGTGAATTTATTCTTGTAAAGTGGCTCCACTCATTTTAATTTTGATTACAAATAATATAACTCAAACTGTAAATCCACTCTTCTCACTCTTACCCACAAGTCTAGTTCAGTCAAAAACCACTGAGACAAGCACTGGAACAACTAATCTTTATTTTTGGATTGCACTACAAATTCCCCAATACCAGTGGTTCTTAACCTGGGGATCATGAGCCCTTATAGGGGTTGTTTGGGGCTTTCCCGGGGATCATGAAGGGGACACAAATAACATATCAATTTGTTGAGCCCATGTTTAGGAACCTAACAAAGATACATACCACATACAGTATTTTGTTCGCTTATGCACGTACTGGTGCCAAAAAGGTTAAGAACCATTGCCCTATATGATGCCTAAACCTCCGCGGGTTCGATCCTTGTATATGCCTGGCCAAGCCCTTCAGCCTTGTACCAGCCGAAGCACTCCAAATGGCAGGGCTGCCAACATTGGGTGAGAGTTGGGAGTGAGAAATTGCGAGAGACCAAGCCCGAGGGAGCAGAGCGCCCGGGGGGGGGGGGGGGGGGGGGGGGGGGGGGGGGGGGGGGGGGGGGGGGTGGCAAATACTCGTCAGCCCCGCAAACTCACCAGTCCCGGCTCCCCGCATCTGTATCC
Organism: Leucoraja erinaceus; assembly: GCF_028641065.1. Lineage (NCBI taxonomy): Eukaryota > Metazoa > Chordata > Chondrichthyes > Rajiformes > Rajidae > Leucoraja > Leucoraja erinaceus. Next base: position 61,524,611 of record NC_073380.1, read on the forward strand.
GCCCGCTGCTTCCATCCCTCCCTCAGCCCCGGCTCTCCAACACCCGCGGACCATGCAGTTTATCCGAGTTTTTAAATTTTTGTTGATCACCGAATTTCTCACCACAGAGCGTGAGAAACTTCTGATCAGCATGAGGGCGTGAGAGTTTGCTTGAGGGTGTGATTCTCATGCTCAAAGCCTGAGAGTTGGCAGCCCTGCTAAAGGTCACGCAGTCCCAAGCGCTCTTCCAGAAGATCGACAAAGGACCTCGCGGGGGCTGCCTTTTATAGGTCCCCAAACCTTGAGGGGCTGAATTACATAAGGGTGGTATCTTTACAATCCAATCAATCATATTAATTACAACAGTACATTATAGACAGTTCCCCAAACCAATAACAGAGTCTCTCATACATTGTTTCAGGAGAAGCTTCTGGAAGAAGCTAATTTAACTTGAATAATGCAACATTTACCCTGGAATCGAAACAAACCTGCCAGGGCTTAACACTTTAGCCAATCAACAAACACCAGGGTAACTGTCTCGCAACATTATTTACAATATCTACAATTAGTTTGCAGTAATCCAATCACATCAATGCATTAAAGTTTGTTTGCAGAGTTTTTATACATTTTATCAATTAAGGGGAAATGAGGATCAACACCTGGATCTTTCATCCTTACATATCAATCTGATGCCCAGACTGGTTGGCGCCAACCACAGCCTGTAAATTTCCACTGACAAAGGTTAAGCAATTCTGGCAAATGCAGGGATCCTCGATTTTATGGTGTCTTTAATTTGGCCAATATTAACAAAACTAGTAAATAAATTTCATTGTAAGGAAATTACTTGTCTATTTCCCATTTTGTGTTTAAAAAAAACCCCCAACTTTTCTTAGCATTTGTTCTTTTTCATCATTCATGGTGGGCAGGTTGCCTCCGTTATAAAGTTGTGACTTATGTCCTGTTTCTAACACCAGACCACACAGAATGTTGCACTATTGACAGAGAACAATGCAGCCAGAATAACCAACAATTACATAAGATTTTAAATCAATGGTTTGTCTCTCCTCTCGGGTGGTTTCCTCTCATGATTGAAGAACCGTGAGGAATTTTCCCTTGAGTCTTGGCAAATATTTATTCCTTAACAATAGCTCAAAAACACATTATCCAGATATTGGATTTATGGGGTGGGACCTAGCTGGCATAAGTTGGTTATTAAATTGTTTATTGAATTTAAAAGAATATATTATCTGGGTGTATTGCATTTAGGGATCTGATAAGCTGCTGAAGAAAGAATTTCATTATTCTGTTGTCGGTACATATGACAACTAATCTCGCTTCATTCTTGACTGTCATGCAGCTTTATGAAGGAGTAAATTCAAACATTTTTTAATTCAATGTGAGGTGTTTCTAATGTTTCGAGGTCATGAAAGGTGCTTCATAAATATAGTTTTTAAAGTGTTTATTAGATATGGCAGTTTAGCCATAATTACCAGCTGTCACATACAATATTCAACAGAAAAAAAGCATAATATCATAATAGTATGTCACAATGTATGTTACAGAATAATAAAAGACTTAGAGTGGATGTGGAAAGGATATTTCCACTAGTGGGAGAGTTTAACACCAGAGGTCATAGCCTCAGAATTAATCTGTGGAACTCATTGCCACAGAGGGTTCTGGAGGCCAAATCAGTGGATATATTTAAGGCAGAGATAGACAATTTCTTGATCAGAATGGGTGTCAAAGGTTATGGGGAGAAGACGGGGAAAATGGGATTAAGAGGCAAAGATCTACCACGATGGGCCGAATGGCCTAATTCAACTCCTACAACTTGTGAACAATAGAATGGACTTTTTTTAAACAATGACATTGAAATTGACTTATGTATGTGTGGGATGGGAACCTATTGCTCAAAACCAAAATATAATATAGTTATGAAGTGGCTGGTTTAAAAAATACTGACAGATGCTTTGCATTAATTTCCATGCTGGTCTCGTGCTACTTGCCCCTGGTGTCCAGTCTGCAGTTAAGTTAAATATTAGCCCAACATTTCCATTCATGTACAAACTTGTACATTTGCGGACAGAAAAATGAAGCCTTTTTAATTGTATTACTTTTTCATTATTTCTTCCACCTGCTCCTTGCAGCAACTTTAAATTGCATCAAGTATATAAACCTGGACTGGTAATTTCAGAAGAACAGCTGGTAATTTCATAAGAGCAGCTGGTAATGCATTGCATATGCTATGCATTTGTTTGAAGTTCAAAGTTTATACTTCCTGTTCTCTTTCATTTTTAAAACCACCTCATTAAGCAAACAGTATTAAAATAGTATGAGTCTTAGTGAAAAGGGGATTTTTTTTAGCATTTGTTCGTGGAGTGTGGACATCATTGGCAATGCTGACAGATATTGATCATTCCTAATTGTTGTGAACTGAGCAGGTACCGAGTTGAGTTCACAATGATAATATTGGTCTGTTATGCATTCAGATCATGTCCAGATGTCTGCATGTATTCTCCCTTCTCTGCAAAGATGCGAGTGGCAAAATGCTCCATGTGATTCATGAGACTCCTGAAACATTGACATGCTTCGAAGTTTCACATGGGGAGGCGCATTATTGATCACCTGACACTGATGTTTAGATTTTAATTTGTCCTGCTTGCAGGATGTTAAAAGGTTGATCACATCACATATTTTTGTGATGTAAATGTAATGCATCGGGACTGAGAGGGAAGAGGAAAGATTGTCAGCATATTGCAGTGCAAGGGCGGATGGGACAGAGGCAGGTAGGTGATAGTTGGAACCAGATGACCAGATGCAACCAGGATGAGGGAGAAGCATGGGGGGGAGGATTGGAGGGGAAAGCAACGGGAACAAAGGGAGAAGAAAACTAGGTATACAGGTGCATATGTATGAGAGAAAAACACTCGGGTGAGGTTACCTGAAACATTCTCTGTGAGTTACTCCAGCTTTTTGTGTCAATCTTCGGTTTAAACCAGTGTCTGCAGTTCCTTCCTACACATTCTACTTTTTACGCCAGATTTTAATATCTGCAGCCTCTTGTTTTCTTAGATACATTTTTGGCTATCTTTATTTCAATTTTTTTTCATTGTTCATAGGTTAATGACTTGCGAACTGAAATGTATAGTTTTATTTAGTGAGCGCGCATTGTACTCCACTTTGTACCCATTTTATCACATTGAAGAAGAAGAAAAGTGTGTCAAATCAGGTTTTTAAAACTCAAATGTATTTAAAGATGACCAATGTGAGTGACGTCTCCATTCTCCCTTCACTTCCTTCCCTATTTCTTTAACAGGTTGTTCACTTACTTTCCTCCAATAGTCAAATCTGGAGAAGAGGTTCTGTACTTCATTATTACTGCAGCAAGACATCAGTTACATTGCAAGCATGAAAAGTAATTTTGTAAAAATTCTATTAAATTGTTGATCCTCCTCTGAAATTGCATAGGAATCTACCATTGTTTAATTGCATAGGAAAATTCTAGAATAAATAATTTACTGCTCTCCTACATATTGTGTCAAACGCATGCAGGAAAGCATCAGGTGGTGGGTATAAAGTGCTCTTCCAAATCCTGTCTTAATTTAAACAGTGTCACAGCAATAGAGTTGTTGCCTTACAGTGGCAGAGACCTGGGTTCAATCCAGACTGTGGGTGCAGTCTCCATAGCGTTTATACCTTCTCCCTGTGATTGCATCAAGCAGCATATGTGGATGGAGGAACAAGGTGTCATTGAAAGTTTGCAACCTAAACCATTAGCTTTGTTTCTCTGCCACATCTGATGAATATTCTGTTTTTTTTCTATTTTTTAAATCAGATTTCTAAAATTTGCATTTGTTTGGTTTTGTGAAAATCGTGGCTTTACAGGTAATATTAATTTTACATTTACAACTTCATAATCTAAAATCATCAGTTCATTTAAATACTATTCTTGTGCTCAATTAATTCTTATATTGAATACATAATGTGATTATGCCCTTGATAATACAGGAATACATTAACACTCCATAAAACTAAACATAAACACGTTTAGAATTTACTCTTGAAAGGAGGTAAAATGTTGGTTTGTGACCTGTTAAATAAAGGATGCAATACTTATACTTGCAGGCGTTTAAAGAATACCACACACACAAAGAAAGTAGCTGATGGACATCGGTATCTTTTTCGTGGCAGAATAAATACAGAGATCATGGAAGTGGAAAATGTTGATGATGGAACAGGTAATTATTTTTTACTTTGCTTAAACTATGTTTAAGGATTTTATTTATTTCTGTAATGGATTCAAAATGTCGCCAACTACAAATATTACCTTGGAGGGAACATCAATGCAAATAAATAACATTTATTTTTGCAGAAAATGAAATATTAATTTCAAATATTCATAAATTGTTTTTTTGGCTCAAAATTCCAGCATCTGTAATTTCTACATCTCTAGCCTTAAACATTAACTTTGTTTCTCTCTCAGTAAATGCTGCTTGTCCTTCCGCGTACTTGCAGTTATTCCTGTTTTTATTCTAAACTGGCCAACAGTTCCCCGAGTTCTCTCTCTTTCTTTATTAATGGAAGAACTAATGTAAGTTTACAATCACTGTTCAAGCACTAGCATAATATAATTGTTTAGAAATATTTTGGTTGGGATAAAAAAATACTTTATCATGGGAATAAATAGTGTTCATGCACATTCATTTACATATTATCATGTATTTCAATTAATCTACATCAATTAACTACTGAACTCACTTATTTTCATTCAGAACTTTCATTTATTCAGAGATATAACTGACTAGAATCATGATCTTTACCAATTTGGTGGTTGGAACATTATGACGAATTGCAATGTCAACATTGAAACATGGAAAATATCCGTAATTGGGTGGGATTTAGAAAACAGCGTTGTTATTTTCAGGGAAATTCTGAGCTTTTACCCACAGGACATTTTTTCTTTGATTTGCATTCTCCTCAAGGATGTGGGGGAGGGAGAGGGAAAACCAAAATGTTTGGCTGGTTTGGCAGATTTTAGAATTAACCTGTAAACATAGCTAGGCAGGAAAACTCTGGTCATTTTAGAGATTATAGTCACAAGCTAATACAATCTGATAAATTCTGCATTGACGATAAAGCATCCTAGAAAACTTTTTAAACACAATATGTGCATTAATTCCTTCTAAGTGCAGAAAACAGAATTGTCATAAAAATATAGAGAGAATTGGTAATAAGTTAAAGAAAAAGTTTATCATTGAGGTATTTTTACATAGCATTTGAGCACCTGATATTGTGACAATCTAAATCATTTTGTGCATTATGAAAGTAATGGTGTTGTAATTATAAATGTTTTTTACAAATGTTTCACCCACTTGGATTAATACTGGGAAACGTTTGGCCTCTGATACCATTTTAATAAGATTTGCCTAACACTTTATGTGCAAGACAAAATTTGCAGCTGCTTTGACATTTAGAAGGAAAATATTTCTAAGAGAATTGTTCAGCTTGATATTTTCCACTTTGCTCTTGAGGATTCTTGATTAGTCATTTAGATTAGTTTAGTTTGTAGATACAGCGCGGAAAACAGGCCCTTTGGCCCACCGGGTCCGTGCCGACCAGCGATCCCTGCATATTAACACTATCCTACACCCACTGGGGACAATTTTTACATTTACCAAGTCAATTAACCTACAAACATGTACGTCTTTGGAGTGTAGGAGGAAACCGAAGATCTCGGGGAGAACGTGCAAACTTCGTACAGACAAAATGCTATGAATAAAAGTCACAATTTGTAGATGTTAGGGAAATGGTGGAAAGAATTGTTCTGTGTACATAAATTGTTTTGTTCACAATAATATTCAGCACAATTTAAAAATGTTACAACCTTATTACACAGAATAACCAAGGCAACAATTCTCTAACAGCTGAGGCTGTTCAGGTAAATAAATTAAAAAACATAGAAAACACATAGAAACATAGAAAATAGGTGCAGGAGTAGGCCATTCGGCCCTTCGAGCCTGCACCGCCATTCAATATGATCATGGCTGATCATCCAACTCGGTATCCTGTACCTGCCTTCTCTCCATACCCCCTGATCCTTTTTGCCACAAGGGCCACGTCTAACTCCCTCTTAAATATAGCCAATGAACTGGCCTCAACTACCTTCTGTGGCAGAGAATTCCGGAGATTCACCACTCTCTGTGAGAAAAATGTTTTTCTCATCTCGATCCTAAAATATTTCCCCCTTATCCTTAAACTGTGACCCCCTTGTTCTGGACTTCCCTAACATCGGGAACAATCTTCCTGCATCTAGCCTGCCCAACCCCTTAAGAATTTTGTACGTTTCTATAAGATTCCCCCTCAATCTTCTAAATTCTAGCGAGTACAAGCCGAGTCTATCCAGTCTTTCTTCATATGAAAGTCCTGACATCCCTGGAATCAGTCTGGCGAACCTTCTCTGTACTCCTTCTATGGCAAGAATGTCTTTCCTCAGATTAGGAGACCAAAACTGTACGCAATACTCCAGGTGTGGCCTCACCAAGACCCTGTGCAACTGCAGTAGAACCTCCCTGCTCCTATACTCAAATCCTTTTGCTATGAATGCTAACATACCATTCGCTTTCTTCACTGCCTGCTACACCTGCATGCCTACTTTCAATGACTGGTGTACCATGACAACCAGGTCTCGTTACATCTCCCCTTTTCCTAATCGGCCACCATTCAGATAGTCTACGTTCCTGTTTTTGCCACCAAAGTGGATAACCTCACATTTATCCACATTATACTGCATCTGCCATGCATTTGCCCACTCACCCAGCCTATCCAAGTCACCTTGCAGCCTCCTAGCATCCTCCTCACAGCTAACACTGCCCCCCAGCTTCGTGTCATCCGCAAACTTGGAGATGTTGCATTCAATTCCCTCGTCCAAATCATTAATTTATATTGTAAATAGCTGGGGTCCCAGAACTGAGCCTTGCGGTACCCCACTAGTCACTGCCTGGCATTGTGAAAAGGACCCGTTTACTCCTACTCTTTGCTTCCTGTCTGCCAACCAGTTCTCTATCCACATCAATACTGAACCCCCAATACCGTGCGCTTTAGGTTTGTATACTAATCTCTTATGTGGGACAGATGAATAGAGAGAGAGAGAGTAATTGTTCATTGTAATATTATGGTTTTGTGTGCCGATTGTGATCAAATCCTTCACCATTTACACAAAGGGTAGTGGGTGTATGGAACAAGCTGCCTGAGGAGGTAGTTGAGGCAGGGACTATCCCAACATTTGAAAAATAGCTAAGACAAGGTACATAGGACATGTTTGGAGGTATATGGACCAAATGCAGGAAGATGGGACTAGTGTAGCTAGAACATGTGGGCCGGTGTGGGCAACTTGGGCCGAAGGGCCTGTTTTGACACTGTATCACTCTGACTCAATGAATCAAAAACATTTCTTCTAAGTTCTTCATGTGTTACTTGCCGTCACATTGTGGCAGTTGGACACGTGCAGTGACATCAACACATGCCTTGACTTTAATTACACAAAATTCATTTGTATACTTATGGGCAGTGAATAGCACTGAATACAAACATCAAAGCTAAGATTAACCTGATAATCTAACATAATCTAAGATTAACCTGATAACCTAAAATAAGACCGATTTCAGCAATAGTTAAATGGGACCTCACTTTCTGGTTTGCTTTACAGAATCAGGGGTATTGGTTTTTGCAATCCTCTGACTCTTTCTACCATTTAAATAACACAATTGGTATGCAGTGGAATACTTTCTTCTGGTTTGGGACAATTCCACGTTTAACACCACATGAGACAACGCATCGTACTTTGATAATATTCAATTTACCACCTTGAACGTTCATTGCTACCATCTCGGGTGCATTGTGGCTGGAATGTATGATTTAAAAAAAAAATCATATACAGAGTAGAATAGATTGCTAACACAAATAAAATACAGATGGTTGGTCTATTGAAAATGTTTATTTTCAGGAAAGTATACAGTCTTGGGTAAAGTCAGAGATCTGAATATGTACAAACTTGCTGATTGTGGTAAATTTCCTGTTGTGAAATACTTTTGAGAGTTTTAATTAAATGGAGACCTGGTTGGAATTCAACCTGTGACTGCCTTCCAACGAAGCCTTCTATCCCACTAGAATGGCTTGTGGTCTGATAGAAGGCTTTCTGAAATTGTTTATAGCCTTGCATAAAGTCTGACCAACATCTGGTGGCAAGCAAGGAGAGGAAGGGATCTAATCCCTAGCTCTATTAGGTGGTGTGTGATTTGATCTTTGATTCTCAGTTTGATTCTGAGGGAGTTGATCCTATTGCAAGGTAGACCCTGATCCTGGGGTGAGTGATCAATCCACAGCTACTCTGATTCCCTCTCTGTGGGTGGTTAGTTCCAGGGGATGATGGGTGTATTCCCAACCTGATGGCAGCAAAGCAGGCCAACCTGGAAGAATGGAAGGGATAACTTATTTGTGGGCCAAAGGCAGAACTGAAAGGCTTCTCAACATTTCCTTGAAGCTATCCTCGATATCCTCCTTGGGAACCAAACAAATTGCAAGGGAAGTCATCTGTGAATCTTCCAGCTTTAATGTAATATTTGAACAGTCCAAACCATTCCGTGGGAGTAGGTTTGTCGCCTGTACATTGCCCTGCTTTTCTTTGAAGTGGGATATTTGGAAATGGATTTGAGGGTTTAGTATTTTTTTAAACTTTTCTGACAAGTCAAAGCCACCAGTTTCCCCTGAATAAAGCATCCCTCATGCATCCCAGAAAATATTATCTTGGAATTTATTTGAAATTAAGTGGTTGGGATTTTTCAGTTATGTCTGCAAAGTCATGCCCTAGACCAAGGGTTCCCAACCTGGGGTAAATTTACCCCCCAGGGGGTAAATTTGTTGATTCTGGATTTGTCCATATTTTTTCTCATTGACTGACTGTGTTTGGTTCTGGTATACCGGTATCTATACCGGTATCTATTCATCATTAGTTGTTCTTAAATAAGTGAAGTAACATTGTTACGTGCTATTAGAGTTGCCAGGGGGTAAAGGGGACGAAAAGGTTGGGAAACCTGCCCTAGACTGAAATAAGAACAATATTGCATTGTGTTATTTAAGAAATATTATGTTGTACCATATCATTTGATCTGATCCTTGAGTCTATTTCCTGGAATATGAAAAAGTGAAACTTGACTGATGAGAAAATGGTGACATTACTGATGTAATTTGTCTGTTTTCCATATTAATGTTGAACAGTCTAATGTTCTTGAATTTATGATGGACAATAAGTGGATGATACGGAGTAATTCAACATCTCTTGTTACTTTACACCATGGCCTTATATTGTGGATAACCAAAGAAGCAGAAATGGCTTTCCAGAACGTGTGATATTTAAAAATGTTTCCTTTTGAGATTTGCAATATAAAACAATGTTGTGTATAATTAGTTCTTGTTTTCTCCAGCGGATTATCATAGCAGTGGCCACACTGTGATCAATGGTTGGAAAATACATAACACTGCCAAAAATAAATGGTTTGTCTGCATGGCCAAGTCATCAGAAGACAAGCAGAAATGGCTGGAGGCCTTTCTAAAGGAGCGAGAAAGAAGAAAGAGTAAGCTGTATAATTTTACACTTCTTTAACCATTAATGAATCTCTTTGAGTTTCTTGGTACTGCTGCCCTCTGACCTCCTATCCTCTTTCAACCCACGACGCTTCAATCCTCACACCTCCTTCTCTCTGGACACACTCCTAGCTGTGATCTGACCTGAGGCTTTCAAGTGCAGTCATGATTTTGACTATGCACCTGGCCATATTCTGGCATCTGGAGTAGTTCCTGAGGATTGGCGGGTAGCAAACGTAACCCCACTTTTTAAGAAGGGAGGGAGAGAGAAAACGGGGTATTACAGACCAGTTAGTCTAACATCGGTAGTGGGGAAACTGCTAGAGTCAGTTATTAAAGATGGGATAGCAGCACATTTGGAAAGTGGTGAAATCATTGGACAAAGTCAGCCTGGATTTACGAAAGGTAAATCATGTCTGACGAATCTTATAGAATTTTTCGAGGATGTAACTAGTAGCGTGGATAGGGGAGAACCAATGGATGTGGTGTATCTGGACTTCCAGAAGGCTTTCGACAAGGTCCCACATAAGAGATCAGTATACAAACTTAAAGGATGCTAGGAGGCTGCAAGGTGACATGGATAGGCTGGGTGAGTGGGCAAGTGCATGGCAGATGCAGTATAATGTGGATAAATGTGAGGTTATCCACTTTGGTGGCAAAAACAGGAAAGTAGACTATTATCTGAATGATGGCCAATTAGGAAAAGGGGAGATGCAACGAGACCTGGATGTCATGGTACACCAGTCATTGAAAGTAGGCATGCAGGTGCAGCAGGCAGTGAAGAAAGCGAATGGTATGTTAGCTTTCATAGCAAAAGGATTTGAGTATAGGAGCAGGGAGGTTCTACTGCAGTTGTACAGGGTCTTGGTGAGACCACACCTGGAGTATTGCGTACAGTTTTGGTCTCCAAATCTGAGGAAGGACATTATTGCCATAGAGGGAGTGCAGAGAAGGTTCAGCAGACTGATTCCTGGGATGTCAGGACTGTCTTATGAAGAAAGACTGGATAGACTTGGTTTATACTCTCTAGAATTTAGGAGATTGAGAGGGGATCTTATAGAAACTTACAAAATTCTTAAGGGGTTGTTCAGGCTAGATGCAGGAAGATTGTTCCCGATGTTGGGGAAGTCCAGGACAAGGGGTCACAACTTAAGGATAAGGGGGAAATCCTTAAAACCGCGATGAGAAAATCTTTTTTCACACAGTGGTGAATCTCTGGAACTCTCTGCCACAGAGGGTAGTTGAGGCCAGTTCATTGCCTATATTTAAGATGGAGTTAGATGTGGCCTTTGTGGCTAAGGGGATCAGAGGGTATGGAGAGAAGGCAGGTACGGGATATTGAGTTGGATGATCAGCCATGATCATATTGAATGGCAGTGCAGGCTCGAAGGGCTGAATGGCCTACTCCTGCACCTAATTTCTATGTTTTTATCTTATGCTACCGACCACACAACCTGCCCTTGCTTTTGCCCATTTTCCCTCTGCCAGTGATTTCGGGGTGTTCTGCCCAGCCATTGTTCAGACAGAAGCAGGTGAGTGTCGTTGCAAATGACAGTCATTCCTTAGTCAGTAAACTCATGGTCTGCTGGAAATGTAATGATATATGTTGTCCCGTATGCTTCTGGGACTACTTGTATAGAGCAATTGTTTTTTATTTAGGATCTGGTTGTTGCATGCAAGACCAACCTTGATTGCCAATCCTTGATTGTCTTGGAGAAGGTGGCAATGATCTGCCTTTTTGAACTGATGCAGTCATTAAAATAAAGGAATCCCCACAGTCCTGTTGAGAGGCAAATTCTCGGATTTAGATCCAACGACAAAGAACCAGTGATATATTTCCAAGTCGGGATGGTGTACAACTTGAAAGGGATCCAGCAGGTCTTGATCCTCTTTGGTTATGGTTTGGTGATTGCTGTCTGACTAGCCTGGGAGATTGACTGCCATGCATTTTATATATGGTACATACCGCAGTCATTGTGTGCTGGTGTTGGCAGCAGTGAATGTTTAGGATGGTTAATGCAAGGCCAAGCAATTAGCTACATTGTCCTGGATTTTATTGAGCTTCCCTGAGAGCTGGTGCTGCTCTTATCTAAATAAGTGCATGGCATTCCTTCAGTCTCCTGACTTGTGCTCTGTAAATGATCTAAAAGACTGTGGTGTCAACTGTGTAGGAAGGAACTGCCGATGCTGGTTTTCAGCGAAGATAGACACAAAATGCTAGAGTAACTCAGCAGGACAGGCAACATCTATGGAGAGAAGAAATCGGTGATGTTACGGGTCGAGACCCTTGTTCCGACTGAGCAGATTACCTAGCCTCTGCTCTGCTTCTGTAGCCATAGTATTAATGTGGCTTGTGTAGTTGAGTTTCTGGTCAATAGTGAGCCCCGGGATATTCATTGCTAGTAATGCCATTGAATGTTGAGGGTAGGTGATTGTGCTCTCTCTTATTGAGTGGTCATTGTTGATAACTTATGTGGTGCAAACATATCTTGCCAGTTATCAGCCCATGGCTGAATGTTGTCTAGATTTTACTGCCTCTTGTCATGGGCTGCTTCATTTACTAAGGCGCTACAAATGTAATTTAACATGATGCAAACATCAACTAACATCCCAATTGTGAAATTTATGATCAAAAGAAGATAGATGGGGCAAGATCACTGTCCTAAATAAGTCATGTAGTGAAGTCTTGAAAGTGTGATGATTGAACACCAATAACACTCCCATCCATTGGCGGATAACTGAACCCTAATCAATGCCTTTGCTCAGGCTGACATTCCCAATACCGAGCTTCTAATTTCACGCACGTGTACGATGAAAAGGCCGTGCCATTCACATGCCCAACGCGAGTCCCGAAACAGACATTGCCAGAGGAAAGGTTGTAATATACTCACTGACTGTGGGGAATCCCATGATGACTCAAAGTGGAGAAACACCATTCAGGATTCAAACACCATTCACCATTCACTGATGACCTTGAGCACATGTGCCGCAAGCCCGACTTAAATGGTGAAAGAAACACACAACTTACAAACCGCTCATCCATTTAAAAAAAAAACCTTTGTGCACAAGATGTGTGTCCCACACTGGCCTCATCTGTCACAGGTCCCGGAGTGGAAGCAAGTTTTCAGGGCTGCCTAAGAAGCGAAATTAATTTATAGTGAATTCATTGTTGTTTGTATCTCAGCCTTTTTGTATTTTTGCCTCTGATTTGAACGCAGTACATTTTTGTGTGTTAAGATTTAGGCCCTGAGGTATTTAGATTTAGATTTTTAGAAAAGCTCATGGTTTTTTCTGTGGAAGATGTCACAAAATGCTGGAATAACTCAGCAGGACAGGTAGCATCTCTGGATAGAAGGAATGGGTTACCTTTCGGGTCGAAACGTCTGAAGAAGAGTCTTTGCCCGAGACATAACCCATCCCTTCTATCCAGAGATGCTGCCTGTCTCACTGAGTTACTCCAGCATTTTATGTCTATCTTTGGTGTAAACCAGCATCTGCAGTTCCTTTCTGCACATCCTGTTTCTTTCTATAATTGGTTTAAAATGAAATGAGGTACTGAAATAAAGAAAATATATTTCTGCTTTTACTATGGATCTGATATTCTGGCCTTTAACATTTTATGCTGTTAGTGGTATTTGGCTATTAATTGTGGCCTAAATAACAAACTTATACCCTCTGTTTTCATTGGGGTCAAGTCAGATAGAAAGAAACAAATAATCTAAAGAAATATCCCTACCACATTATTCCAGCTGCAAAATAAACATTTATTTTGTTTTTATCTCTTCCACATAAAATGTTGCCTCTTTCTCCAATTTTGCTTAATTTTCTGATCCTGCTCTATTATGTTCAGCCAAATCAAACAATTTTATGAGAATACCACATTTTTGCTAATGGTGTATTTCCTGAATGTTAGTCATTGAGTTAAGGACCTGTCCCATTTACGCGACCTTGGCTCGCAAATTACACGACCTCGTGGTTGCTTGAGGCTTATGGGAACCTTATGGCCGTGCGGGGCCGGTCCCACTTCAAAGCTCAGAGTTGTGCGGGGCTGGTCCCGACATCGGGCTCCGAAATTCTTGCAGTGGCCGAAATCTTTGCACGCCAACGTCCTGTCGGCACACAGGCGCATTGTGGTCATGCGCAGCGTCTTGATGTTTTACACACCTCACCGCCTGGCATTGCATTGCGTGATGACGTCACCGCCCGACGCCGTGCGATGCCCAAATTCAGTCGGCACGTCTCCTGCCCAGCTGATTGGTGAGCATGACGCAAATGACGACACGCGCCAACTTAGCGCATACTTATCGCGTACTTAGCGCGAACTTCGCGTGAATTCCGCTTCCGTTTGGTCGCGCCAAACGCACGCAATCGCATGCAAGTGGGACAGGCCCTTAAGAGAGCAAATGGATTAAAATAAAGTGCAAGGGAACACATTCATATCCTGAAACTCTGGAATTCCATTTTGTAGTTCAACTCTGTCCATCCATGATTAAATAATTCAATAGTGGAATTTGTAGTGTGGTCAGCTATTATAGTGCACACCAGAGAGGGAAACTTAAGGATTTTTTAACACTGATATCATGTAGCATAGGATTTAACATTTGTTAAAGGTCTTGAATGAGTACAATGGTGAAAACAATGTGATTTTTTTTTTTTGCGAAATGATTTTGATGCCTTAACCTTTGGGCAATTGAAAATGTAGCTTTTTCAAAATTGGCTCTTCCAATCTAAAATTGGACAGTTCCGAGTGGACTGCAATAGATTGTTTTCATCATTCAAAGGAGAAGCTGTTTTGTTTAACTTTCCTGGTTTGCAAATGTCACTTTTCTGGCATGGCTGACAATTTTAAAAACATTTTGTATCATTAAATTACAAAGGGAAAATGTTCTCATAGCATTCACAGTTTGCCAGAAGAATATATTCAGATTTCTAACATTGCTCCATTGGTACAACTATTCTGACTGAGTCGGAGTTGGTGTGGAAACAGGCCCTTCGGCCCAACTTGCCCACGCTGACCAACATATCCCATTTATCTTCCTGCGTTTTGCCCATATCCCTCTAAACCTGTCCTATCCATGTACCTACCTAATTGTTTCTTAAACATTGCGATAGTCCCTGCCTCAACTACCTCCTCCAGCAGCTCGTTCCTTACACCCACCATTCTTTCAATGAAAAGGTACCCTTCAGATTACTATTGAATCCTTTCCCCTTCACCTTAAACCTATGTCCTTTGTTCTCGATTCCCCCACTCTGGGCAAGAGACTCTGTGCATCTACCAGATTTATTCCTCTCGTGATTTTATACACCTCTATAAGATCAGCCCCCATTATCCTGCGCTACATGGAATAGAGTCCCTGCTTGCTCAACCTCTCCCTATAGCTCAGACCCTCGAGTCCTGGCAACATCCTCGTAATTTTTCTGTGTATCCTTTCCAGCTTGATAACATCGTTCCTATAACATGGTGCCCAGAACTGAACACAATACTCTAAATGAGACTTCACCAACGTCTAATATAACTGCAACATGACCTCCCAACTATACTGAATACTCTGACAGACTAAGGCCAATGTGCCAAAAGTCTTTTTGACCTATCTATCTATTTGTAATGCTACATTCATGGAACTCCTAGACCCCTCCGCTCTGCAACACTCCCCAGAGCCCTATCATTCACTGCATATGTCCTGTCCATGTTACGCAAGGACATGCATGTCCTGAGTCCTTGTCAGCCCACTTTTAAAAACATCCCACTTTCCCGATGTTCATTTTCCTTCAATCAACCTACTCCAACTAAAGTTAGTCTTGATTTCATACCCTCAAAGTTGGCTAATTTAGCATTTAAACTGGTGGGCCCTCTCTGCCCCTATCCATAACTATCTTGAACCTAATCGAACATTGGTCCCAAAAGGATAATCTACGAACACACCATTGAGATTTATCAATAGATTGAGAGTGTTTATTTGTTATATGCACCAGATAGATATAACCCGAATCAATGAAATTCTTAAATTGCTGCAGCTTTACATGCACATTTGGCACGAGGTGATTAATACAGGTGTCAGAGGTTATGGGGAGAAGGCAGGAGAATGGGGTTAGGAGGGAGAGATAGATCTGCAATGATTTAATGGCATATTAGACTTGATGGGCCGAATGGCCTAATTCTACTATTCCTTATGACTGTATGACAAAAATAAATATACAACAAATTATCAGTTATTTTAAATAAAGTAGACCATGAAAGTACTGGCAGTAGTAAAAACAAATGTACATAGAACACCCATTAATAGTTTCTGACTAGTTTAGTTTAAACTCATGCTGGAGCTGAACAATGGGCATTGAAGTTATTTTTGGAGTTACATGCCAGAACCATGTTTTTCCATGCGCGGTAGCCGAGCAATGATTGCCATACTGCTCTCCTCCACTCCACAAGTTTAACGTGTTTTTAAAGGCGAAGCATCCATTTTAATCTCTGATGTAACAACCCATTATTTTTTTCTAGGAGCGTGAAATAATGAAAAGTTTTGAAAAGTAAAGTATGTTGGATTGTACTTCCTAGGTCTGAAACTTGGCGTGGAACAAGATACCTGGATGATGATCTCTGAAAAAGGGGAAAAGCTTTACCATATGCTGTGTAAACAGGAAAATTTGATCAAAGACCGAAAAAGGAAACTCAGTACATTTCCAAAATGCTTCTTGGGCAGGTAGGATATGGAATTTTATTGTCATCTGTTGGGGCAATATCATATATCACTTTTTTTTTCCTTCTGGCAATTTTCTCTCCTTTGCTTCTCTTTTGAAAATGTTTGGCCAGGCATATGATAAATTCAGCATGGCATTCACTGTGATTGAAAACTCTGATTGTTATGCGACTGTTGGGTGCTTAAAGGCTACTTCAGAGAAGGTGCCATGGTAATTGAACATCTCTCATCCAATTCTCTTGCACATCCATAATGTCTGACACCAGTGATTCGGAAAAGGAAAACAATCAATATATTTTGGTAACTGATAGCACCAACACTTACATAGAAACATAGAAAATAGGTGCAGGAGTAGGCCATTCGGCCCTTCGAGCCTGCACCGCCATTCAATATGATCATGGCTGATCATCTAACTCAGTATCCCGTACCTGCCTTCTCTCCATACCCCCTGATCCCTTTAGCCACAAGGGCCACATCTAACTCCCTCTTAAATATAGCCAATGAACTGGCCTCAACTACCTTCTGTGGCAGAGAATTCCACAGATTCACCACTCTCTGTATAAAAAATGTTTTTCTCATCTCAGTCCTAAAAGATTTCCCCCTTATCCTTAAACTGTGACCCCTTGTTCTGGACGTCCCCAACATCGGGAAAAATCTTCCTGCATCTAGCCTGTCCAACCCCTTAAGAATTTTGTAAGTTTCTATACGATCCCCCCTCAATCTCCTAAATTCTAGCGAGTACAAACCGAGTCTATCCAGTCTTTCTTCATATGAAAGTCCTGACATCCCTGGAATCAGTCTGGTGAACCTTCTCTGTACTCCCTCTATGGCAAGAATGGCTTTACTCAGATTAGGAGACCAAAACTGTATGCAATACTCCAGGTGTGGTCTCACCAATACCCTGTACAACTGCAGTAGAACCTCCCTGCTCCTATACTCAAATCCTTTTGCTATAAATGCTAACATACCATTCACTTTCTTCACTGCCTGCTGCACCTGCATGCCTACTTTCAATGACTGGTGTACCATGGCATCCAGGTCTCGTTGCATCTCCCTTTTTCCTAATCGGCCACCATTCAGATAATAGTCTACTTTCCTGTTTTTGCCACCAAAGTGGATAACCTCACATTTATCCACATTATATTGCATCTGCCATGCACTTGCCCACTCACCCAGCCTATCCATGTCGCCTTGCAGCCTCCTAGCATCCTCCTCACAGCTAACATTGCCCCCCAGCTTCGTGTCATCAGCAAACTTGGAGATGTTGCATTCAATTCCCTCGTCCAAATCATTAATATATATATTGTAAATAGCTGGGGTCCCAGCACTGAGCCTTGCGGTAACCCACTAGTCACTGCCTGCCATTGTGAAAAGGACCCGTTTACTCCTACTCTTTGCTTCCTGCCTGCCAGCTAGTTCTCTATCCACATCAATACTGAATCCCCAATACCGTGTGCTATAAATTTGTATACTAATCTCTTATGTGGGACCTTGTCGAAAGCCTTCTGAAAGTCCAGATATAACACATCCACTGGTTCTCCCTTATCCACTCTACTAGTTACATCCTCGCAAAATTCTATAAGATTCGTCAGACATGATTTACCTTTCATAAATCCATGCTGAATTTGTCCAATGATTTCACCACTTTCCGAATGTGCTGCTATCCCATCTTTAATAACTGACTCAAGCAGTTTCCTCACTACCGATGTTAGACTAACTGGTCTGTAATTCCCCGTTTTCTCTCTCCCTCCCTTTTTAAAAAGTGGGGTTACATTAGCTACCCTCCAATCCTCAGGAACTACTCCAGAATCTAATTTGTACCAGAGCTGAGATCAGTTTAAAAAGTAGAGGGAAGATTAATGTTGAAAGATTATTGGCTGTACTTCTATACTCGATAAAATGCTATTTACCCCGAGTGTTTCTGGCACTCCTGCTCCTGCCCTTATTGAATCTGCACCCATACGAGCTGATTATACAAATATTATGTAAGCAACATTTTGTCATTATTTATTCAATTTGTTGAAATCATATATCATTGGCAAGACCAGCATCTATAATTCATTCCTCATTGTTCCTGGTGGTGTGGTGCCATCTTAGACGGCTGAACATGTGCCTACAGTGCCTTTTTGACGGGATTTCCAAGATTTAGATCCAACAATGAAGAATGGCGGGCAATTTATTTTTAAATCAGTAGAATGTATGTTCTGGAGTGGGTTCTGCAGGTGGTGCTCTTCACTTTAGGTGAGAGAAGTTGCACGTATGGGAGGTGTAACATGGTCAATAAATACACTGCTTTGTAAATGTTACACACGACATACACTGTGCTCCAGGGAAGGAAGGAGGGAAGAAATGTTTTGGGCTGTTTATGGTATACCAGTCACAACTGTTGGTTTATCCAGAATGGGTCACAAAAAATACTTGCCTTTGATTTCATTTTGTTAAAGAGAATGTTTCAGTTTCTCAAAGCGACTTTTAAAATCATCTTTAACACTTTCTCTTTTTCCTTTCTGGTGATGAAGTGATGCTAGTTTCAATGTCTAAGGTCAGTGTAAAAGAAATTGTGTGGGCAGCCTACTGTGTTGGGATGGCCTGAGTTCTGCAGGGGAAGCTTGATGTTGGGGATGATGATCTGGAAAGGAACATTTGTCTATCCTATGAGTGCATTTTGCAGAGGTAGCATTGTTGGGTCAGAGCTTTCAGATGCCAAATGCAGCTTATCTCAGGCACATAAGAGGCCAGGCATGACTGTTGCCTGTCGGATTATGAACATGCCGAGCATGAAACACACTTACTCTCAATAATGGGAAGTTATTTGGCACCGTGGATTTTGTTACTGATGTCCACCTTTATTGAGAAATAGTTCTTGAAGTATGGAAGTGATCCACGTTTTCTGGGGTCTTGGTATGGATCTTGATTTTGGGGGATGGTGTGTGGCAGTGTCAATTTTGACATAAAATCTTTGACTTCTGGATGTTTTGTGTTAATGTGTGGGGGCTATTCTATTGAACATATGAAGCTTGTACTTCTAGAATTTACACATGGACGAGCTGTCTGAAAAGTGTAAATTGCTGACTATGGTTGGGATGACCTGAGTTCTGCAGGGGAAGTGAGAAAGGATTCCTATTTGTTCTGTAGTGTAATTTTACTCCAGTAGGGAGCTTTATAGAAGTGAAGTCCATGCCTATTGCACTAAGGAAGATTGAGAAGAGGAGTAGGGCTTGTAATAGTGACCTTTTCCAAGAAAGGATATGGTCTAGTAGGAGAAATGACAGACACAATAAGATGGAGCAACACAGCGGGCCAGACAGCATCTCTGGAGAAAAGGAATCGGTGATGTTTCTGGTAGAGACCCTTCTTCCAACTGAGTTGGGATAAAGGGAAACAAGAGACGGTGATGCAGAGAGATATATTACAAGTGAATGTAAGATATGACTCAGTCTGAAGAAGGGTCTTGAAAAGTCACCTATTCTTTTTCTCTAGAGATGCTGTCTGACCTGCTGAGTTACTCCAGGTTTTTGTGTCTATCTTCAGTTTAAACCAGCATCTGCAGTCCCTTCTCACACATCAAGAATCCATGTAAGTGGTGGAAATTGGCCAGCTCCATGGATATCCAACACTTTTTGTACCAGAGTTCAAGGGAATCTAGAGGCATGAGGCTTAATGATGTCACAGCAGTGTGTTGTAATCTGAGAAACCATCACATTTGTCCCAACTGTCTTGGAGCTGTAAAAAATCAGTAATGAGAAACAGGCTTCCTCCTCCACAGAAACATCCATGCAGGATCAATGAATGGAGGCCGGAGCTGGGTAGATCAGTGCTTTAGGGCAGAACAGAAGAGAAACATTTGGACATTTATTAAACCAACCAAGAGTCAATTTAATTGTCATTTGGACCCCTAGAGGTCCAAACGAAATGCCGTTTCTGCAGCCATACATTACACACAAATAGACCCAGACACAACATAATTACATTTTACATAAACATCCATCACATAGCTGTGATGGAAGGCCAAAAAAAACTTATCTCTCCACTGCACTCTTCCCCCCCCCCCGATGTCAGAGTCAAAGTCAAAGCCCCCGGCTGGCGATGGCGATTGTCCCGCGGCCATTGAAGCCACGCCGGGTGGTGCGAGGTCGCACACCGGGTCTTGGTGTTGGAGCCCCCGGTGTGCGCTCGCAAAGTCCCGCGACCATTCCAGCCGCGCGGGGCAGTGGTGTCAGGCCCCGCTCCAGGAGCTCTTCAACCCCGCAACACGGGCGGGAGAATTCGCCGTTGCAGGAGCCCCGAAAAGCGGTCTCTCTCCAGGGATCCGCGGGCTCCCGGCGCCGCTGTCCGCAGACCCGCAGCAGCAGCCTCCGACTCAGCAGCGGCATCGGCAGCAGCAGCACAGCAGCAGCAGCGGCAGCAGCAGCAGCGCTCCTCCACCGCTCCAACCGCTCCGGACTCGGCCAGCCCCGCGACGGCGACGGTGAGTAGCACCAGAGTCCCCGGCTTCTTCCTGTTGGAGGCCGCTCCTCGTTGCGGCCCCAACGACAACGGAAACCCGACGAGAAAAAGGTCGGGTCTCCAGTGCAGGGAGAGATTAAAAAAGTTTCCCCCCCCCTCCCACCCCACCATAACAATGTTATACTGCCCTGAACTACCTGAATATACATGATGTTGTTAATGATGTTTAAAGTTTGCAGTGGAACCGGCCAATCAAGCCCTACTACAGTGATTTGAATTCTATGAAATCTTGACAAAATGAACTGCAGAATTATGAAGGGTGGGTGAATGACTTTTTGAGATCAATAATATTTTAATAGGGACAAAATATTTAAGACCTGCTTTATATTTCTTGTTGCTTTGACACTTTAGTGAGTTTGTCGCATGGCTGATGGAAATTAAAGAGATCAGTAAACCCGAAGAAGGAGTTCATCTAGGTCAAGCACTGTTGGAGAATGGAATCATCCATCATGGTGAGTGATTATGCAGTTAACACTTGGCTGATTGAACATTTGATGGGTGTAGCAATAACCCATCATTAGTTTGACCTTACCCTGGCTGAATGGGGTAAAAAGTAATCAAAACGCACAAGCCAATGAAAAATTAATTTTTATAAGAAGCCTGAGCAAATGCCACACCACAAGTAAACAGAAAGGAGTGCTCTGGAACAGAGAGACCTAAGAATGTAGGTACGTAGTTCCATGATGTTTGCATCACGTAGACAGGGTAATGAAAAAGGCATTTGGCTCTCTTGTTTCCAGTGGTCAGGGTGTTACGTACAGGAGTTAGGACGTTATGTTACTGCTGCACAAGATGTGGTGGGGCCATATTTGGACTTCTGTTTACAATTCCAGATGCCCCACTGAAGAAAGTATGCAATTACATTAAATTTATAAGGATGTCACTAAGTCTGGTGTGTTTGAGTTGTAAGGAGTGGCTGGATAGGCTGGGTATTTTTCTCTGGAGCATAGAAGGCTGAGGGGTGATATTGTGGAGGTTTGAGGGGGACTGATGAGGGACACAGATAAGGTGAATAGCAAGTTTTATTTCCCCCCCATGGTTTAAAAAAAAAAGGGCATGAAGAGTAGTGACCCCTGCGGAACACTGCTAGTCACTGGCAGGCAACCAGATTAAGTTCCCTTTATTGCCACTCTTTGCCTTCTGCCATCCAGCCAACCTGCTATCCATGCTATTTTCTTCCCTCCGATACCATGGGCTCTCATTTTTTTAGCAGCCTCACAAGCAGCATTTTATCAAAGGTTTTCTGAAAATCCAGGTAAACTGCAACCACTGACTCTTCTTTGTCTATCTTACTATTTACTCCCTCGAAGAATTCCAGCAGGTTTGTCAGGCAAAATCTCCCATTCACAGAACCATGTTGACTTTCGTCTATTTTAGTATGTGCTTCTAAGTACTCAGAAATCTCATCTTTTATAATGGAACTCCAAAATCTTACCAACCACTGAAGTAAGGTTAACCAGCCCAGTTTTCATTCTTCTGCCTCACTCCTTGAACATCAGGGTAATATTTGCAATTTTCCAATCATCTGGAACCATCCCTGATTCCAGTAATTCTTGAAAGATCATAACTAATGCCTCCACAATCTCTAAAGTCGCTTCTTTTCAAACCCTGGGGTGTAGTCCATCCGGTCCAGGTGACTTATCCACATTCAGATCTTTCAACTTTCCAAGCACCTTCTCTTTAGAGATGGTCACTCCACTAACTTCCACCCTTGACCATCTTGAATTCCCAGGACATTGCTGGTGTCTTCCACAGTGAAGACGGATGCAAAAAACGTATTCAATTCCTCTGACATTTCTTTATTCTCCATTATCACTTCTCTCCAGCATAATTTTCCAGCAGTTCACTCTTGCCTCTTTCTAACTCTTATATACATGAAGACATTTTTGTTATCCTCTTCTATATTAACTAAGTTACAGAGATAGGTTGAATAAGTTAGGTCTTTATTCTCTGGAGCGCAGAAGGTTAAGGGGGGGACCTGATAGAGGTCTTTAAAATGATGAGAGGGATAGACAGAGTTGATGTGGACAAGCTTTTCCCTTTGAGAATAGGGAAGATTCAAACAAGAGGACGTGACTTCAGAATTAAGGGACAGAAGTTTAGGGGTAATATGAGGGGGAACTTCTTTACGCAGAGAGTGGTGGCGGTGTAGAATGAGCTCCCAGTGGAAGTGGTGGAGGCAGGTTCATTGGTATAATTTAAAAATAAATTGGATAGGCATATGGATGAGAAGGGAATGGAGGGTTATGGTATGAGTGCAGGCAGGTGGGACTAAGGGGAAAAAAAAAAAAATTGTTCGGCATGGACTTGTAGGGCCGAGATGGCCTGTTTCCGTGCTGTAATTGTTATATGTTATATGGTTATATTATTGGCTAACTTCTTTATCCTCATTTTGCCTTTTTAGTTACCTTCTGTTTTTTTTCCTTAAATGCTTCCTAATCCTCTAGCTTCCCACTAATCTTTGCAATGTTATATGCCTTCGCATTTTGTTTTGTTGTCTTTGACTTCCCTTGTCAGCCACAGTCACCTCTTTCTCCCATTAGTATCTTTCTTCCTCTTTGGAATGAAAACATCCTGCATCTTCCAAAGTGATGCCCGAAATTCCTGCCATTGCTGTTCCACTGTCAGTCCTGCTTGGGTCCCTTTCCAATCAACTTTAGCCAACTCCTCCCTCATACCTTTGTAGTTGCCTTTGCTCAACAGACATACGGGCATATCCAATTTAATCTTCTTCCACTCAAATTGAAGGTTGAATTTTAGCATGTTATGGTCACTGCTGCCTAGTGGTTCCTTTACCTGAAGCTCCCTAATCAAATCCAGTTCATTAAACAATACCAAATCCAGAATTATCTTTTCCCGGGTAGGCTCAACTACAAGCTGTTCTAAGAAACCATCTCTGAGGCACTTCACAAATTCCCTCACCTGGAACCCAATACCAATCTGATTTTCCCAGTCTACCTGCATATTGAATTCCCCCTTGACCATCGTAACATTGCCTTTCTTACATGCTAATTCTATCTCCTGATGTAACTTGTACCCTACATCCTGGCTATTGTTTGAAGGCCTGTAAATGGCTCCCATCAAGGTTGTTTTACACTCAGTGTTTCTCAGCTCTGCCCACAAGGATTCTACATCTTCTGATCATATGTCACCCCTTGCTAAGGACTGAATTTCATTCCTTATCAGAAGAGCTATCCCACCCCCACCCTCACTGCTCACCAATGTCTGTCTTATCGACAGGACGTGTAACCTTGGATATTCAGCTCCCAGCTCTGATCCTCTCACAGCCATGCCTCCGTAATGCCTACAACGTCGTACCTGCCAATTTCTAACTACGCTATAAGCTCATCCACTTTGTTCCATATAGAAGAAGTTAAGGAGCAGTGCTTTCATACAGAGTGTACATGGAACACGTTCCAGAGGAAGTGATAGAGGAGTGTACTACTATACTTAAAAGGCACTCGTACAGGTACATGAATAGGACAGGTTTGGAGAGATATGAACCAAATGCAGGCAATGTTAGACTAATTGGGCATCTTGTTGGCATGGGTGAGTTGGGCCTGTTTCGGTGCTGTAGAGCTGTTTGACTTCATGACTATGTAATGGCTGAAGATTATTTTATGCAAATTACATGCCATTGTGCACTAAACAATATCTGTATTCCGTACCATACACAGCTTTTACCTTTAAAGTATCTGGAACATCCATCCATTCATATACAGCTCCCTCTGATTAAAACACAACCCACTCCAAAAGTTATTTGAAAGAATCATTCCCAATCTTGTACAAAGAATGAACTGTCTGCAATCCCTTGCAAGCTGTTCTTTAACTTAAAAAATGTATCACTTTCGCACTTGACTGTGGGTGTAATATAAGGTATAAAGGCTGCTTTGCTTCAAGATATTTAGGATATGCAAGTACTCCCTTGGTAGGTTGAAAATCATCATTTGATTGCAGGTGTATTTGTAAATACATTTTCTATAAACTTTGGTTTTCTGAATTTTGTGCAAATAAATCAATTCTATGCACGGCAATTGAAAGTTTTACACATATACATAAATGGCACAGCAGGCAACTTTCAAGTTATTAATTATCGGAGCTTTTTGAACACTTAATGGGTTAATTTTAATACAAGAAATTACTACAGAATTCAAATATGATCACTGTCTAAATGTGCTTTGTATTTACAAGTTATAAACATAGAATTAATTGGTAGGTCATGTTTATTGCCATGTGCACAAGTACAGGCAGAAGTAGAGAGGCACAATAAATATTTTGCTAGATGCATCACAGGCAGATATAAACACAAAAACAAATAATGCATATATGACACATAAATCAGACATTAAGTTTCTCAAAGAAAGAAGATTGGGGAAAAAGGGAAGTGCAACGAGACCTGGGTGTCCTTGTACACCAGTCACTGAAAGTAAACATGCAGGTACAGCAGGCAGTGAAGAAAGCTAATGGCATTTTGGCCTTCTTAAAGAAGATTTGAGGATTTGATTATAGATCCTTCTTGTACAGGGTCCTGGTGAGACCACATCTGGAGTATTGTGTGCAGTTTTGGTCTAATTTGAGGAAAGACATCCTTGCAATTGAAGCAGTGCAGCGTAGGTTCACGAGGTTAATCCCTGGGATGGCGGGACTGTCAATTGTGAAAAGATGGGAAAGACTGTGTTTGTATTCACTGGAATTTAGAAGGATGAGAGGTTATCTTATAGTAACCTATAAAAGGACTGGATAAGCTAGATGCAGGAAAAATGTTCCCAAAGTTAGGGGAGTCCAGAACCAGTAGCCGCAGTCTAAGAATAAAGGGGAGGCCATTTAAAACTGAGATGAGAAAAACTTTTTCACCCGAGAGTTGTGAATTTGTGGAATTCTCTGCCACAGTAGAAGCCAATTCACTGGATGAATTTAAAAGAGAGTTAGATAGAGCTCTAGGGGCTAGCGGAATGAAGGGATATGGGGAGAACACAGGCACAGGTTACTGATTGTGGATGATCAGCCATGATCACAATGAATGGCGGTGCTGGCTGGAAGGGCCAAATGGCCTCCTCCTGCACCTGTTTTTTTTAATGCTTCTAAAGCCCCTGTCCCGCTTACGTGTCCTTGGCATGCTAATTACGCGACCTCGTCGTCACATGGAGACGTGACGGTCCCGTGAAGGTTGCGCGCACCTTCATGCGCCCACACAGCTGGCTGGAGCATGTGACATCATTTGAAGATGGACACAAAATGCATGAGTAACTCAGCGGGACCAGCAGCATCTCTGCAGGGAAGGAATGGATGACGTTTCGTGTCGAGACTCTTCTTCAGTCTGAAAGAAAGGTCTTGACCTGAAACGTCATACATTCCTTCTCTCCAGAGATGTTGCCGGTCCCGCTGAGTTACTCCTGCATTTTGTGTCTATCTTCAATTTTCTTGGCCCCTCTCTGGGAGTAGAAGTGGGGCGGACCGGATCCGCAACGGCCGTAAGCCCCAGGCCGAGTTCGATGATCGTTTGCCTGCTTCTGCTGCTGTTGGAGGTGACGTTGCATCGCGCCAAGGTCTTGGGCCTGTCCTACCATGGCTGTCAGTTATGCGACAGGCCGGTGGCGCGTAACTGACAGCGATACCGCGCACAACTGCATATCCCTCCGCGTTTCTCAGTGGGACCGGCCACACGATGCCCGTGTGCCTCAACGCGACGACGAGGTGGCGTAATTTGCGTGCCAAGGACACGTAAGTGGGACAGGGCCTTAATACTGTAAAAATAGGCAATAATGAAAGACGCAATTAGAAATTAAAACATGTACATGATAGTGCAAAAGTTGGACTGTAATAGGTTTGTATTAAAAATAATTGTGAAAAAATCTTCGCAGCTTGTGCACTTTTAATTGTTATTGAATTACATTTATGTTAAATTAATATCAAATTAATTCATATTGAATTAATTATTATTGCTTTGAAACATTATTCTTGTTAAAATTGTGGATGCTTGTTTTTGACTAATACACTTTAATATTCAGTAACAGATAAGCACCAGTTTAAACCTGATCATATGCTGTACAGATTTCGATATGATGATGGAACATATCATCCAAGATGTGAAATTCAGGATGTTGTTTCTAAGGTACAGATTTCATAAAAGGATCTGCTGATGCTGCTAAAAATGTTAAAATGGAATGAAAAACTGTATAGAATTGACCCATGCACGGAATGAAAAACTGTATAGAATTAACCCATGCACATTTTTTAATTGATTTTTTTTAAAGTGGTGTTTTCAATATAGGCACTGCATCCTTACTGCATAATCTTTCATAGAATTAGAAGATATAAGGGAATAAGGTTTAGAAGCAGGAGAAGGCCATTTAGGCCAAGTGTCCACATATTTTCAAAAATAAAATGATTGATATTGCACCTTAGGCCCATAACTCTTCATTCTATTAAGATGTATAAACAAAAACTCTATTGATCTCTAATAAGGCAGAAAATGCTTTTACTAAATGCTTTAAATGAGTTACTTAATGGGTCAGAGAGCAGCAATATAGTGAGAGAGAGAAACAGTCAACATATGAAGTCAATGTCATGGAGTCTCTGAATTAGGAATGTGAGAAAACATGTGTGTTTTACGTGTCAGAAAGGGGGGAGGGGGGAGGTTAGTGAAGAGAAGAAAGGGAATCTCAGTGATGGGTTGAAGGACAAGGTTGGCCAGGTGAATACTGGCCTTCAATACCCCTAAGACTCAACCATTCCTTGTGTAAGATCTGGCCTCATGAGTGCTTCCAAAATGCATCAGTTAATATTCAGAATTCCAAGTATCATGTCAGAAAGACATATTACACAGCATCTGAAATCAAATCTAACGAAAGGTGAAGGAGTAATTGTCATCCTGCTAATATGTTTCTATGTTGTGGGAAGGAACTGCAGATACTGGTTTAAACCGAAACGTCACCCATTCCTTCTCTCCAGAGATGCTGTCGGTCCCACTGAGTTACTCTGGAATTTTGTGTCTGATATATTTCTATATTATGTTATTTTATTGGATGGAAAGATTCATGTTATTTTTTGTTGACAGGGTGTGAGACTTTACTACCGACTTCATAGTCTCTTCACTCCTGTGATCAAGTAAGTAAATAAATGTATTGCACTATGTAGTGACAATTTGAGTAGACTTCTGAGCACACCTGTTGTATGCAGATAACTAGATTTTAGCAGACATTGCGCTGGTTTACATTCATCTTTAGAGTGGGTCTTTTGAATATTTGCATTAAAAAAAAAAAATTTTAATCTAATGAGTAGCATGAAAAAGAAATTCCGGGTTAGTTATTGAATCCAAGATAGTAAGCATTTGTACAAGCACATCACTGTGTCCATATGTCCCATGAACCTTGTGGCTACTTTCTGCAGTAAATCAATATGGGTATAGAATTTGGCTCGCATGCCCATTATATCCCTGGTTTCAGGTCGAGCCCCTTCTTCAGACCCGATCCGAAACGTCACCCATTCCTTCTCTCCAGAGATGTTGCCTGTTCCGCTGAGTTACTCCAGCATTTTGTGTCTATCTTCGATATAAACCAGCATCTGCAGTTCGCTCCTACACATATCCCTGGTTCTCTTAGCTTGGCCAAAATTCTGCAAAATGTCAATATTTGATCTGATGCTTGTGACGGTGTAATGGGGCAACTTTGCACCTTCAAACAATCCACACTAGGTGGAATTTCTTGGCTGATTGAAAGAAGAAAGAAAGATTTGTGGTTAAGTTGGGAGAAGGGTGGCTTGGTGGAGAGGCGTGTGCTTCCATGCAATTGTAAATAGGTTTAGGACTCCTTTGCAATGAATGCGAACATTCGGAACATCAATGTAGCTGAAGACCAGTAATGTGAACACTGCACTCTGCTGTATCCGTTCATGTGGTGAACACAACTAACAACATAGTTTTCCAGTGCTTATGTTGGAAAATCTGTTCACTGAATCTGGTTTTATTGGCAAAGGTACAACATACCCTTCCGTCTTATGGGAGAAGAATTTTTAGAAAGTAGAATGATTCACAAATATACTTAAATATTTCTGAATTTAACAGAGATAATTTAAATATTTACTTTTTAAATGTATTTTTGGAAGATTTTGTTGTAATGTTTAAAACATTTCAAACTGATTGCGTGTTTATCTTTCAATAGCTTTTTAATGATCTCTGAGAAATTTGACAGCTGCAAGCTCCTGTGGCTGGGCATATTATTTTGGATTTATGATCAGGTAGAACCTGCTGCAGGTCAGACCAGAGTTACTGGGCAAGTAGCCAGCAAGCATAGACCATGACTCAGCTGTACAAAGTTTACACCAGTGAATATGTTAGTGCCACATTCTCTTTTTATCCTGTATTTTTATACTCTTTGTGGACAAATTGTATGGAATGGTTTTGTGCATCATTTTTATCAGTAGACCATGTCCACTTTAAAGCTTGGCTCACTGAACTGGTTCAGTTGCATGGGCATTGTGCAACAGAAGAATTCAGAGCAGAAGGTTCTGACTTTATTTCTTGAGATATCTGAGGTAATTGTCAATAGTTGGGTGAAGTTTTCAAAGTGAGAAATGGCAACACTGAGGAGTTTGGTACCTGGTGAGGTGGCTAGGAATGGAAGTTACTAAGTATGAAGCTAATATGTCAAGAGGAGAGTAAAGGACAAGATTAGCAGTAGCTGATGAGAAATTCAAGGAAAAACTTGGTAAAGAGATGGTTTAAAGGAAAGGCAGGGGAGAAACTGAGAGCAGAGTTGACTTGGTGCGTAAAGGGAAGGGAGGAAGTAGTAGAGGTGGTTTAATTAATTTCTCATTTGTAGCTGCAGTGAGGCACATCTGAAGTTATTTAATGGACTCATATTTGTGTACTGAAACATTTTCACCAATTCTGTGTCCTTGTTTGGATTTGATACATTTAGGAAATTGATATTTCCTCTGAGAGGATATCACAATGTGAAACTGCAACTATAGAATCGAAGACTTTGAATAAATCCAAGATCCCCAACGTATTTAAACAGTGAAATTCTCACTGAAATCCTGAAATGTTTTATAATCTCAAATTACTCATTAATAGGATGGATTATGTATATCAATCAATAAATACATAAAATAATCATCACATTAAAATATTTGCTTAAACTGGGAAACAGTCTTCAGAACATATTTTGACATGAATTTATTAAAAAAATCAGCTAATGAGGAATCTGGGTCAACCTCTAATTTCGTTCTGGATGAGAAGATTTACTCAGCTGCAGTTTCAGCTGAAATGATACCAGGACATGCCATGCAGATTCAAGTCGTACAAGAACAGCGTTTAATAAGCCAACAAACATTCGCCAGGTTGAAGCATAACATGTGTAACAATAGCAATGTTGAATTATTTGCACAGCATACTGTTAACTTGTGTTTTTATATAGGGATAAAGACTACCATCTCAGAACTTACAAGTCAGTGGTAATGGCAAACAAGCTTACAGACTGGTTAATTGCACAGGTAAAGAAAATATTTCAAATGCCACTGTTATAAAGTCCAAAATCTGAATGACTGGTTTGAAACATCATGATAAAGAAGTCAGTCACTGAAGTCATTCTCTACTTGGCAATATATTGGTTGTATGGCAGGTTCCATGAGGTGATGCTGAAATATCAGGCAGTATGTTCTGTAACACAAATCAACATTTTATGAATGGCGTGGTATCATTCCGAAAGCTGCAATCACATATCTCGTTTCTGCAATTCATCCTTGATTAAGTGATTTAATTTATAAATCAGTATTTAGAGCGGATATGGATAGTAATTGACTTGAATGCTTGGGTGTCGAACATCACAAATTAGAGTCAGCAGAATAAGGATTAACAATGATGCATTGGTGAAATAAAGAATGTTTGTATGCCTGGAGTACGAGTGTGGAGGTTTAGGAAAATGAAGCTGTAGTCAAGTGGGTTGTGTCCAGAATAAGACATGTTGCTGAGGAATGCACAATAACAATGAATTTGGAAGAATGAATTAATGTGTTTGGGAAGTGAAATATCTCCACATTAAAGCCATCACCTACCATCATTCTCACTGCTTCTTCACAAAGTGTTGCACAAGCAGCAAAGGGCTGGTAGATGGCAGACATAAGGTCTTATCTATGGGCCACCCTTATGGCTTTCCCTTTGGACAACAATTTAATTCTGCTTTAAATAATGTTGCACCATAGTTGGGTTATTGAGCTAATCACACTGGTAGAGAACCATTGGTTAATTCCAATACTTCTTGACTGCATGCACACAGCAGCATAGCAGCTGGAAGATGCTGCAATTCAAATGGGAATTCATCCTCTGCCTCAGAGCTGACCTTGGATTCTAGGGCATTTGCATTATTTTAATATTTTAATTATTACTAGTAATTATCATTAATTCACACTATCAAGCTAGTTTTAAATTATACAATACAATACAATACAATACCGTTTATTTGTCATTTGAACCTCACATGAAGTTCAATCAAAATTTGGTTTCTACAGTCATACAAGAAAAGAACCAAGACACACACCAACACAATTTACACAAACATCCATCACAGTGAATCTCCTCCTCACTGTGATGGAAGGCAAAGTCTTGTCTCGCCCCTGCTGTCCATTCCTCTCCCGAAGTCAAAGTCAAAGCCTCCGGCGGGCGCTAGCAAGTCCCACGGCCACTTAAAGCTGCGCCGGGTGATGTAAGGCCCTGCTCCGGATCCCGATGTCGGAGCCCCCGGCGGGCGCTATCAAGTCCGCGGCCATTTAAAGCCGCGCCGGGAGATGTAAGGCCCCGCTCCAGGTCACTCTCAACCCCGCAATTCGAGCGGGAGAAGTCGCCGTTGCCAGTGCCCCGCAAAGCAGTCTCCCCCCCGGGGACCCGTGAGCTCCTGGTGTCACCATCCACCGGAGTCGGGTCGCAGCAGCGCGCCACCGCAGCTCTCCACGCTCCGAACTCTCCATGCTCCGAAGCCGGCTAGCTTGGTAGGTAGGTCCGCAGCTCCACAGCTCCGCAGGCTCCGTGACTTGAGCTGTCGTTCCGGTTGGAGGCCGCCCCACGGTGCCAGGCCCCAACGGCAACGGAGACCCGACAGGGAAAAGGTCGGGTCCCCGTACAGGGAAGCGAACCAAAAGTTTCCCGCCCCCCACACATACACAGTCAAAAACCCACCACAAACTATACACTCAACAGGACTCAACAACAAATATAAATTAATTTATATTTTAATGATTTGTTATGATTTTTTTAATTTTAAATTATTGATATTCTACTAATTCTCAATGCCGATATGGGAAACGTTTGGAAAAAGTAGTGAAAGCTGATGACAGCGTGAGATGTTAGACAGCCATCTGGAAGGTCCATGGGTTAGGACCTTATGCCTGACTCCTACAGGCCTTTGCTGCTTGTGCACTAGTTATCTCTTTGTTTAGCTTTTATTAACTCGAAACAGATTAACTTTAATCTTGATGATCTGGCTGAATATTGCATCAGATGTACCATTTCCCCTTGAAACATTACAAAAGTAATGGAATAGGGAAAGTTGCAGCTGCATGCTACATTCTGAGCAATTTTGTGCTATGTCCACCTAGAGACTGAATAAAAGATCACCAAAATAAAGTCAAACAGCATGGACGCAGGCCCTTTGGCCCAATTTTCCACCACTGACCAACATGTCCCATCTACATTAGTCCTACCTGCCTGCGTTTGGCCCATATCCCTCTAAACCCATCATTTTACTTGTCTAAATGTTTCTTAAACGTTGTGATTGTACCTGCCTTAACTACCTCCTCCGGCAGCTCATTCCATACATCTACTGCTATTTGTGTAAAAAAAAGTTACCCCTCAAGTTCCTATTAAATCTTCCCCTCTCACGTTAAACCTATGTCCTTTGGTTCTCTATTTCCTTACTCTGGGCAAGAGACTTTGTGTGTTTACTCAATCTATTCCTCTCATGATTTTGTACACCTCAGAAAGATCACCCCTCAACCTGCACTCCAAGGAATACAGCCCTTGCCTGCTCAACCTCGCTCTGTAGGTTAGGCCCTCGAGTCCTGGCAACATCCTCCTGAATCTTCTGTGCACTCCTTCCAGCTTGATAGCAACTTTCCTATTACATGGTGCCCAAAATTCAAATTCATCTGGGATGTCGAAACTGACAGTGAGAAACGACTTACATTTTTTTTTCTATCTGATCTTAATTCAGACAAGCATGGAAAAGGATAATAAAAATAAACCTCCTTACCAACTAATCACAGTAGTGCAGCTAGAACCCACAGCTCCAATGATCCAGGTTCAATCCTGATCTCTTGCCCTGTCTGTGTGGAGCTTGCATGTACTTCCTGTGGCTGTGAGAGTTTCCATTGGGTGCTCCGGTTTCTTCCCACATTCCAAAGATGTGCAGAGTGATTGACTGGCTACTATCAAATTGTTGCTGGAGATAAAAGTGTCTAGGTAAGTAGTGCAATCTGGAGTAGATGGGAATCTGAAGATAATAAAATGAGATTCATGTACTAATAGTGTTTGAGGGATTTATGAGCTTGAGCTGGGGATCTTATTGAAACATATAAGATTATTAAGGGTTTGGACACGCTAGAGACCGGAAACATGTTCCTGGTGTTGGGGGAGTTCAGAACCAGGTCCACAGTTTAAGAATCAGGGGTAAGCCATTTAGAACAGGGATGAGGAAACACTTTTTCACACAGAAAGGTGTGAGTTTGTGGACTTCTCTGCCTCGGGTGGAGGCGGTTCTCTGGATAATTTAAAGAGAGAGCTAGATAGGGCTCTTAAAGATAGCAGAGTCAGGGGATATGGGGAGAAGGCAGGAATGGGGTACTGATTGGGGATGATCAGCTATGATCACATTGAATGTCAGTGCTGGCTTGAAGGGCCAAATGGCCTACTCCTGCACCTATTGTCTATTGAGCTGCTCCTTGAATTTGCCTTTCACCTGGAGCCTAGTCACCCACTTAGTTACGGAGTGGGACTGCACACCAAGAAAATCTCATACAGCTGTGGTGAGTTTCTCAAACAAGTCAGTTTATTCAGGCCTTATTGCAACACATGCTGGAGAGCATTCCGGTGAGTAAATGATCTGCTGCCCTAAAAATCTTAAATAACTTTACACTATTCAATGTTACAATATTCCCAAATAGATTCTGCAGTTAAACCATCAAGATCCCGTTCTTCTCAATTGAGGTTTATGATGATTACTTAATTGATTTTAAATGGACTTGCCTGTCAGCCCGTCCTGCATTACTCTTGTAAAGATGAACCTTTGTGAGCCTGCTTCCCTGCCCTTATCATACCTTATCATGTGAATAGCCCTACATTCTAACTCCCTTCCATAGCTATCTTTGTTGTAATTAACTCTGTTCAGCTGTCAAAGCACTTTCCACTCTAAATATTGCATTGGTCTTTTCCAATGTGGTTCCATAAGTCACCTTTACTAAGTTAGCCTAATTTTCCATTGTCCTATTGCAGTAAGGTTGACTATATTACATAGTTTCCCCCATTTTCTTATGACTACTGGAGATGCCATCTTTAGATGGTTTATGGTTGATGCCAATCTGAAAGGTCAGATGGTTTGTTTCTGAATATCCCTCTATGACTTTATGAAATTATTATCAATCTTTAACAAATTAGGTTAATCAAAATCTTCAACAAAAATGCTTTATTTTGTTGGTGACTAAATGCTTTACAATTTATGTCAAAAATTATTATTTTTAAAGGATAAAAAAATAAATATGTTGAATCTGATGAGGGTAATTTCTTGGCACATCAAGCAGTCAGCTGCAATTCCAGGAACAACTGTTGTAAAGTATCTCTTCTTGACTTGATCTGAAACTCAGAAATGGTTGACCACAATATCAATGGCTCTTTGTGTTTAAGAAGGAACTGCAGATGCTGGAAAATCGAAGGTAAACAAAAATGCTGGAGAAACTCAGTGGGTGCAGCAGCATCTATGGAGCGAAGGAAATAGGCAACGTTTCGGCCTGAAACATTGCCTATTTCCTTCGCTCCATAGATGCTGCTGCACCCGCTGAGTTTCTCCAGCATTTTTGTGTACCATCAATGGCTCTTCTCTGTTATCCAGCTGGTTAGATTGAACTTGCTGTTCCTTCTTATCTATCCAGTTATAGTTATAAAATAGCCATTTTCAACGATCCATCATTGCC
The DNA here is from genome assembly GCF_028641065.1 of Leucoraja erinaceus. Taxonomy (NCBI): domain Eukaryota; kingdom Metazoa; phylum Chordata; class Chondrichthyes; order Rajiformes; family Rajidae; genus Leucoraja; species Leucoraja erinaceus. Next base: position 61,559,605 of record NC_073380.1, read on the forward strand.
CCCTATAATTCATATACATGCTGGCCTTGTTGACATTGCTCATAAGCACTTCATGTCCCACATCCGCACAAGTGCTGGAGTAAGCTGCAAAGTGCTGCACAAAGTGTCAGGGAGCAAGTTGAGTTACTCCAGCACTTCGGCTTTAAAAAAAAAAATCTGCATTTGTTTCCCCACATCTATACCGTGGACACCAGCATTAGCTCCCTTGGTCTTGAACTTGTCCAACCACTTCATAATTAGCAAGAATTTCCTGCAAACAAATATTAAGAAGACTAAAGCCATCGGCTTTGTTCTAGACCACAAAATGTATTTGCTGGTTACCAGTTCCTTTGACATTGTGAAGAGCTTCAGATGATGTATCTACTGTATGTTAGTACTCGAACAGTCCACTCCCACATCTGTAATATTGCCTGATTTGTTCATCTCATCTGCTGTAAGATCCTTATATTTTCCTTTATTGCCACATAACTGTACTATTTCAGCACAGTCCTGACCAGACTTCTATCTTTCAACATCCTTTAACTTATGATAATTGAAAACTACTGCCTTTTTCATTATTCTCAGCAAATCCTGTTCATCCATCATTCAAGTAATCTTGTAGTTGAGCAATGCATTAATTTAAAAAATATTTATTTTAAAATCTCTCTGTGCTCTTCCCACCTCATTACGGAACTGAATAGAACATACTTTTTTTGATCAAACCTTTTACTCTCTGTGTCTCGGCGTCAAACTTTGTTTGAATAAATGCTGGAAAATGCTTATTGTATATTTTACCAGGTTAATGGCACTGTATAAATGCGGTGATATTGGTGATACTTATTGAATATGGCCATTGAATCCATTGGTAGTCAAGATTATGAAATTAGTTCTTGCATTATGCTGAAAATGCTTTTAAATATATTTTTCTCCGTGAGCAAGGTACTTAAGAAAATGTAACAGTATTTGATAGCTATTACTTTATATTTGCATTATCCATGGAGAATGTCTATTACTTCATCAGGGAGACTGTAGGACCAGAGAGGAAGCAATAATCCTGGGAGTGGAGCTGTGCGACAATGGTTTTATGCACCATGGTAAGGTTACATTCAATGCATCATTTAAACATCAGCTCTTTTAGAATAGCGTAATGGCACATTTATGCTGAATTTCAACTGCCATAGAAACAAAAAAAACATTTCAAGTTTACCTTTTCTGACCTTTGTTAACTGCAATTTTACATGCATAGCTTTCCCCATGCCAATATTAAAACATCTGTCCTCATCTTTAATTTAGTAAATAAATTCAAATGTTTCCAGAATGAGTATATACTATCTGATTTCAGGTACTAAAGTAAATGACAAGTACTGTGTGATCTCAGAACATCTCTGAGGTTCAACATTTATTTATTTACCATAAATAAAAATAATTACATTGTGGAGCCTATTGAGTCTCTCGATGAACTCTCCAGTTCACAATGTATAGGCCATTCGGCCCATCGAATCCACTCTGCCATTCAATCATGGTTGATCTTTGCCTCCTCATCCCATTTTCCTGCCTTCTCCCCATAACCCTTCTAATCAAGAATTTGTCTATCCTGGCTAAAAAATATCCACTGACTTCCGCAACCCACTGTGTCAATGAGTTCCACAGATTAACTACCCTCTGACTAAAGCAGTTCCTCCTCACCACCTTTCTAAAAGAGCGCCCTGTGGCGGCTCCCAAGGGTCGTGCCATCATACCTGTCGAACCCCTCGGCATGGGAGTGGTTCAGTCCGGAGGCGGCCCTTAGCCAGAGGGTTTAAAGGCAGGGGTTTGGGTGCCATCTTTCATAGAAACATAGCAACATAGAAATTAGGTGCAGGAGTAGGCCATTCGGCCCTTCGAGCCTGCACCGCCATTTAATATGATCATGGCTGATCATCCAACTCAGTATCCCGTACCTGCCTTCTCTCCATACCCTCTGATCCCCTTGGCCACAAGGGCCACATCTAACTCCCTCTTAAATATAGCCAATGAACTGGCCTCAACTACCCTCTGTGGCAGAGAGTTCCAGAGATTCACCACTCTCTGTGTGAAAAAAGTTCTCCTCATCTCGGTTTTAAAGGATTTCCCCCTTATCCTTAAGCTGTGACCGCTTGTCCTGGACTTCCCCAACATCGGGAACAATCTTCCTGCATCTAGCCTGTCCAACCCCTTAAGAATTTTGTAGGTTTCTATAAGATCCCCTCTCAATCTCCTAAATTCTAGAGAGTATAAACCAAGTCTATCCAGTCTTTCTTCATAAGACAGTCCTGACATCCCAGGAATCAGTCTGGTGAACCTTCTCTGCACTCCCTCTATGGCAATAATGTCCTTCCTCAGATTTGGAGACCAAAACTGTACGCAATACTCCAGGTGTGGTCTCACCAAGACCATGTACAACTGCAGTAGAACCTCCCTGCTCCTATACTCAAATCCTTTTGCTATGAAAGCCAACATACCATTCGCTTTCTTTACTGCCTGCTGCACCTGCATGCCTACCTTAAATGACTGGTGTACCATGACACCCAGGTCTCGCTGCATCTCCCCCTTTCCCAATCGGCCACCATTTAGATAATAGTCTGCTTTCCCGTTTTTGCCACCAAAATGGATAACCTCACATTTATCCACATTATACTGCATTTGCCAAACATCTGCCCACTCACCCAGCCTATCCAAGTCACCTTGCAGTCTCCTTGCATCCTCCTCACAGCTAACACTGCCCCCCAGCTTAGTGTCACCCGCAAACTTGGAGATATTGCCTTCAATTCCCTCATCCAGATCATTAATATATATTGTAAATAGCTGGGGTCCCAGCACTGGTCTCATTTGGTCTTCCCTACAACCGGGAGGAACATAATTAAAGGTGCCTCTCAAAAACACGTGCTTCCTTTTGAGACCCACGCACTACAGCCCTTTAATTCTGAGTCTATGACCTCTGGTCCTAGAGGTCCTCTCCAGTTAGTCTAAATTCCTGACTTCCTTATCCTGACATATCCTGGCTGTAAGACATTGAATTGAAATTATGTATTTGTTTATATTTTGTTTCTTTTTTGTTGCAGTACTGGAAAAGAGTGAATTTAAAGATGAACCCCTCTTATTCCGCTTTTTTGCTGATGAGGAAATAGAAGGCTCAAACTTAAGGCAGAAGCACATGCGTCATGACTTGAAAATAGTTGAAAATGTCATTGCCAAGACACTGTTGGTAGGTAGCTCTGACTCGTGCAGTAAGAAACTGTATGAAACGGGAGTGCTTGGATGACAAATGTAAGCATTCAAAGCAGAAACAATAATTAATTTGACAATGTTAACAATAGGAATTATGTTTCATCCCTTAAGTGCAGTTTACAATTATATGTAAAATTCTTGCTTCCGTAACTCGATCTTTGTAAATTAATTGTATGTAAATTTCTGCAAGCATTTTTTAATTTAAAACTAACAGATGATCATAATGGAAATTAGTATTAGTCTAATATCTGTTGTCTTAATTACTGTTCTTAGTAAATTAACATGGATATTTCATTCACATTAGTTGACATGGATGAGTAGATTTCAATAAAATACATAATTTTAAGAAAGTGCACTTAAATATGTTGAATTCTGTGTATTAATTCCAGGCTGCTTTGTTCAAGGTATTGCTTCATTCCTCTCATTCAGTATGTTGTAAGTTCAAATATTGCTCTAACATTTTAAGAAGGGAGGGAGAGAGAAAATGGGGAATTACAGACCAGTTAGTCTAACATCGGTAGTGGGGAAACTGCTAGAATCAGTTATTAAAGATGGGATAGCAGCACATTTGGAAAGTGGTGAAATCATTGGACAAAGTCAGCATGGATTTACGAAAGGTAAATCATGTCTGACGAATCTTATAGAATTTTTCGAGGATGTAACTAGTAGCGTGGATAGGGGAGAACCAGTGGATGTGGTGTATCTGGACTTCCAGAAGGCTTTCGACAAGGTCCCACATAAGAGATTAGTATACAAACTTAAAGCACAAGGCATTGGGAGTTCAGTATTGATTTGTATAAAGAACTTGCTGGCGAACAGGAAGCAAAGAGTAGGAGTAAACGGGTCCTTTTCACAATGGCAAAGTGGGGAAGGCTCAGTACTGGGAAGCTATTTACATATATATTAGGTGCATTGAAAGTAATATCTCCAAGTTTGCAGATGACATAGAGTGTTAGCTGTGAGGAGGATGCTAGGAGACTGCAGGGTGACTTGGATAACAAATGTTTGGCAGATGCAGTATAATGTGGATAAATGTGAGGTTATCCATTTTGGTGGCAAAAAACAGGAAAGCAGACTATTATCTAAATGGTGGCCGATTGGGAAAGGGGGTGCAGCGAGACCTGGGTGTCATGGGACACCAGTCATTGAAAGTAGGCATGCAGGTGCAGCAGGCAGTGAAGAAAGCGAATGGTATGTTAGCATTCATAGCAAAAGGATTTGAGTATAGGAACAGAGAGGTTCTACTGCAGTTGTACAGGGTCTTGGTGAGACCACACCTGGAGTATTGCGTACAGTTTTGGTCTCCAAATCTGAGGAAGGACATTATTGCCATAGAGGGAGTGCAGAGACGGTTCACCAGACTGATTCCTGGGATGTCAGGACTGTCTTATGAAGAAAGACTGGATAGACTTGGTTTATACTCTCTAGAATTTAGAAGATTGAGAGGGGATCTTATAGAAACTTACTAATTCTTAAGGGGTTGGACAGGCTAGATGCAGGAAGATTGTTCCCGATGTTAGGGAAGTCCAGGACAAGGGGTCACAGCTTAAGGATAAAGGGGAAATCCTTTAAAACCGAGATGAGAAGAAACTTTTTTCACACAGAGTGTGAATATGGAACTCTCTGCCACAGAGGGTAGTTGAGGCCAGTTCATTGGCTATATTTAAGAGGGAGTTAGATGTGGCCCTTGTGGCTAAGGGGATCAGGGGGTATGGAGAGAAGTCAGGCACGGGATACTGAGTTGGATGATCAGCCATGATCATATTGAATGGCGGTGCAGGCTCGAAGGGCCGAATGGCCTACTCCTGCACCTAATTTCTATGTTTCTATGTTTCTATTTCAATTCAGATTCAGTTTAATACATTGCCATACACTCGGGTGCAGTGAAATTTATTGTTCACATAAAGCTCAGAGTAAAGAGTATAAATAGAGAAATGATAAATACAACATTAACTAGGGGAATAACTGAAAAATATCAGAATGGTGCAAAAGTCATAGAGTGATACAGCATGGAAACAGGCCCTTTGGCCCAACTTGCCCACACCGACCAACATCTCCCAGCTACACTAGTCCCACCTACCTGCATTTGGTCCATATCCCTCCTGTCCTATCCATGTAGATATCTAACTGTTTCTTAAATGTTGGGATAGTCCCTGCCTCAACTACCTCTTCTGGCAGCTTGTTCCATACATCCACCACCCTTTGTATGAAAAAGTTACCCCTCGGGTTTAAGGTGAAGGGGAAAAGATTTAATAGGTCTTTGTCCTCTATTCCTTGATTCACCTACTCTGGGCAGGGGACTCTGTTGCTATAGATTCCAGCATCTGCAGTCATAATGTCATAAGTGATAGGAGCAGAATTATTCCATTTGGCCCATCAAGTCGACTGCGTCATTCAATCATGGCTGATCTATCTCTCTCTCCTAAAGGGTCTGTTCCCGAGTTATTCACAAATTCTCCTGAGTTATTCACGAATTCTGCAGAGTTTTCAAACTTGCCGAATGTTCGAAACGAGTCCGGGAATATATCGTAGCGGCTCGTTATGCCAGCCGTAGGTACTCAGGGCATCAGGTAAGTCGGGACGTTTGATGAAAAATCTTCAAGAGTTAAAAAAAAAAGCCCCGAGTACCTACGGCTGGCATAACGAGCTGGTACGATATATCCACAGACTCCTACGGCCTCCTACGGACTTGTTACAAACATTCTGCGAATTTGGGAGAATTCGTGAATAACTCGGGGAAGTGGGACAGGCCCTTTACTGCATTCTCCTGTCTCCCCATAACCCCTGACAACCTTATCTCCTTGTTTTCTCCAGTCACTTGTATCTCCTTGTTTTCTCTTTTTCTCAGTTCTTCCAGAGGTTCTTCAACCAGGAATGTTAACTTGTTTTGTTTTTCCACAGATGTTCCCGACCTGCTGGATGTTTTCAGTGTTATTTATTTTTGCAACTAATGTTACTCAAATTCTGCAGTTAGAATTGTATTGGTGAAACTAAGTTCCCGTGCAATCCACTGCAGAGAAAATTATACTGGAGAAGCATTTGAACTGAAGGAAAAAATTTGTAAACTCTTGTTTGCTTTGGTGATTTGCAGAGGTGGATTTGCAGCTGTTAATCTAAAAGTGTCAGACCTGCAATACTTTTTTGTAGAATGATCATTTCTTACATATGAGCAGAAATGACTCTATGGGGGTTATTTTCTTGCCAAAATTAGCAGAGCAAACAGAAAGAAGGGAAACAGATGAAATGGGATCTGAGGCAGATGCAGCCCACTGGATATTGAACCCACTCAAGATCTTAGTAAGAAGTATTATTTGACAATATTGAGAATTGCAAAATAAAAATACAAGTCCATGTAGTTAACCCTCCACATCCATATGCCTATCCAATTTATTTTTAAATGATACTAATGAACCTGCCTCCACCACTTCCACTGGGAGCTCATTCCACGCCGCCACCACTCTCTGCGTAAAGAAGTTCCCCCTCATATTACCCCTAAACTTCTGTCCCTTAATTCTGAAGTCATGTCCTCTTGTTTGAATCTTCCCTATTCTCAAAGGGAAAAGCTTGTCCACATCAACTCTGTCTATCCCTCTCATCATTTTAAAGACCTCTATCAGGTCCCCCCTTAACCTTCTGTGCTCCAGAGAATAAAGACCTAACTTATTCAACCTATCTCTGTAACTTAGTTGTTGAAACCCAGGCAACATTCTAGTAAACTGTAGTTAAATTCTACCTGATAACACAAGAAGACCTGCTTAGTATTATTTCCTGTGGCTGTTAAAAGGCACATCTTGATGGTTGATTTAAGTCACAGGTATGTTTCAGGCAGCAATGTTATCCAAGCATGTTTCTGATGGATTAGGCACACAATACTTTCAACATTCGGTGAAGATGTACAGTTTGGATATTACAAGGCAAAATCATGAATCATTTTTTCTCTTCATTATTATTATATTGCAAGTTGTTTCCGTAATCCCCATAGAGAAATAATAGACAATGTTCACTGAACTGTTGTTATCAGGCAACTGAATCATCCTACCACCACTAGAGAGCAGTCCTGAACTTCTAACTACCTCATTGGTGACCCTTGGACTATATTTGATTGGACTTTACTGGCTTTACCTTGCACTAAACTTTATTCCCTCATGATATCTTTGTACACTGTGAATGGGTCGATTGTAATTGGGCATTGTCTTTCCGCTGACTCAGCTTTTCACTGTACCTCGGTACACGGGGCAATAAATTTAACTGAACAGTACATTGTGATTACACAAACCACCACTTTTGACCCTCCAAGCCAATAAAAACAATTGTACTTAAATGTGAACTAGGCACACAACTTTGATTTATATTTACTGAGGAATTCCTGCCTTCCTGAAAGGTAGTGTAGCCTGGACGATATTTTGACAATAGAACTTTCTCTTAGAATCGTGCGTGGGCGTTAGCTTTATCCAAAACAATAAGAGCTGAAACTGAGGTATCATCCATCATTGAAAATCAGGAAAAAATGCAGTTGTTGGAAATTGGAAACAAAAGGAAAAAAATATTGTAGCTTGTCAGGCTAAGGTCAAACACATTTCTGTTCACATCACAAGAGTGTAGGAAGGAACTGCCGATGCTGGTTTACACCGAAGATAGACAGAAAATGCTGGAGTAACTCGGCGGGACAGGCAGCATTTCTGGAGAGAAGGAATGAGTGACTTAAGAAGGGTCATGACCTGAAATGTCACCCCATAGATGCTGCCTGTCCCGCTGAGTTACTCCAGCATTTTGTCATGCCCCAAGAGTGTCAGTGAGCGTCCAGTTAGCTGTAACTGTTATTCTGTATTCCATCCCCACTCTGACCACTATGTCAAGAAACAGGATCTAGGTGTTTGAACTGTGTAAAAGGGAACAATCTGGAGCAAGTGACTTACTTTATGGATTGTGCTTTCTCATGTTTTCCTGGATATTTTTGTGCAGCTCTTTCATTGTCTTCACGATTAAATATTGTTGTCATAACTTGACAAAAGTAAGTGTTGCTGTGGGGAAAAGTTATTGATTAAGTCATCTTGCTGATGAGGGCTACAAGAGAGGTAAGAGAGAGAGAGAGAGATGAATCCATTGATCCGTTGAATGTGGAGACTGTGTCGGAAGGAACTGCAGATGCTGGTTTAAACCGAAGATAGACACAAAATGCTGGAGTAACTCGGCGGGACATGCAGCATCTCTGGAGAGAAGGAATGGGTGATGTTTCGGGTCGAGACTCTTCTTCAGACTGGTTGGATGGAAATTAAGGTGGAAGGGAACACTATTCTTGCTCACTCTGGTGGATGAGCAAGTGGATGAGCAGAGGTGTGTGAATTTGATGGCAGGATGGAATGGAGTCCATGGAGGAAGAAGGATGAGAGGAAGTATACTTCAGATAGCTGTGGGATTCTGTAGGCTTGTAATTGATGTTTGTGCAAATATCTCCCTCAAGATGGTGACAGAGAAATCCAGAAAGGGAAGAGAAGAGACAGACTTGGACCATGTGAAAGTAAGAACAGGATGAATATTGGCAGAGAAACTAATTCCATTTTTGAGTTCCGTATAGGTCACAGGAAGCAGTGACCTATTGATGAAGGAACCCAGATGGTAGTGAATTACAGATTATTGAATGAGCACGAGCACATGTAGTTCCCAGATCTAAATCTTTGAGCCTTTCTTGTATTCTCTCGCTTGAACCACTCTTATTAGCCTATCTCCCAGATGACCTTATCACAGTGCATCTGAACATCACCTTCTTCAGAGATATTCCGTGTGTCGATCTAATCCACCCACTCTCGTTGCAACTTACAACTGACTAGTTTCTTTCTTTCCAGGTTTTACTGAATGGTCTTCAACCTGAAATATTAACTCTATTTCTCTTTCCACAATGACCAACAGACCTCCCAAAGATGCAAGCTTTCAATATATTTTTTTCATACTTTAATGATAATATTTTAGTTGCTTTAAATCACAATGCGATCGAGCAGTTTTAACTCAATAATTTGTTCATTTATTTCATGTATTGATTTAACCATGGATAAAGTACATCTAAGCAAGATATCACCGTTTAGTGCAATTCTTAATTGCAAATCGAAGGTTATTTATTTCATTCACTTCAATGAACAGGTGACACCAAATGGCCACGATGTTATCACTGCTGACGATGTCCTACGTTACTGTTCTGCTTTCAATGGCTTTGAAAAGTAACAAAACATGGGCAGATTAGCAATGCTGAGATTGCTGCAATAGATGCCAAGAATTATAATGTGTCGTTTATTGTACATTTTTGCTCGGGTGAAAATGTCAAAGACTAGATAGCATGGCTTTAAGGTGAGAGGAGCAAAGTTGAAAGGAGATGAATGGGGCAAATGTTTTGCGCCAGAGAGGGGTGGGCACTTCAAACGCACTGCCCGGGTTGGTGGTGGAAGCAGATACAATAGTGGTGTTTAAGAGGCTTTTAGATAGGTGCATGCATATGCAGGGAATGGAGGGATATGTACCATATGTACGCAGAGGAAATTAATTTAACAACGTCATGTTTGGCACAGACATAGTGGGGTGAAGAGCCCATTCCTGTGCTGTACGTTTCTAAGTTCTATCTTCTCCATTGATCTAAAGTCTAGACCATTGTGTCAGAATGCTTTGAAACAGTTTGATGTGGTAGGAAATCCCAGTACCACATGGCATGTTTCTCTAAACAGAAAGGTTTTTCTCATTTACAAGATCTTAAAGTAGATCTAAATAACAGTAATATCATGGACATGCTGTGCACATGCAATTAATAATAAAATAATTGGTGCAATGCAGAATTTAAAAGAAAACAGCATATGTGACCAATTGGTGTTGAGCCATGCAAATGTTTAAGTTTCTATTATAAATTACTCAAACTATAGTCTAACTCTTTTGTATATTCTTTCACTGTCCTTAGATTAAAGCTCAGGATGAAAGTTATGGTTTCACTCTGGAGGAGAGAAACAAGGTTCCTATTGTGAAATCTGTGGAAAAAGGATCTTATGCTGAGGTGAAGTTCAGCAGATTTAAAAGTAAATCTTTTGGGGAATGATTGTTGCATTTTGAATTATCATAAATTTGTAAAAATTATTGCACAACATTTAATGTTTGTGTAGTACATTTGTACCACTAAGTCTTAAAATCCTCAGATGTATGATGACTGATCTGGAAATGTTCAGTTGATGTTGCATATTGGACTTTAATGCCGTTTACTGCATTGGACTCAGTTACGGTTTTCTTCTGCCATTTACCAAATGGTAAGTCGAGGGTTGATGTGTTTGAGAGGATGCCATGCACAAAGTTCAGGAAATTTGGAACAGAATCATGATGATCACCAACTTTTTCTGGGCAAAACCTGGCGATAGATTACAAAGCTCATCAAGGCTAACTATGGAACTTGAAGCAAAGGCAAAAAATAATAAATGTCATGTTGAATTTTTAATTAAATATCAATATTTACAGTGTGAAAGTCTAAAGAAAATTATGTGTTTAATGAGAAATAAGTAATGCTGCTATGGTGACAATCTTTAAAAAAACAAAACCTATTGGGCACAGTAAACATCATTACAGCTGCACAGTTAATTATTTGATTATAATGTTTGACTAAACTATGCCTACACCATTGGAACTATCTGTAAATACAGGCTTTAAATGATTCACAATAATCTTCCATGACTCAACTTTTCTGCTGTTTCTGTAACTTATGTTGTGTGCAGAACTTATGTGCATTCCATTTTTATGTGATTCCACCCAGATGGCAGGCCTGGAGGTTGGGAAAAAGTTTTTTGCTATCAATGGAGATGTGGTTATCCAAAGACCCTTTCAGGAAGTTGAATGCTTCCTGCAGCAATGCATCAATAGCAAGAGGCCTCTCAGGGTACTTCTGAGCACAAAGCCACGAGAGTAAGTGCTTTTAATTTAGCTCATGCATTCAATATTAGAACACATACCTCAAAAATAACCTTCTTGTTTTCAAAGTCTACAGAGTGATTAGGCCATTTGGAAAAATGGGCTGAAAGATGGCAGATGGAGTTTAATGCTGATAAATGTGAGGTGCTACACCTTGGCAGGACAAATCAAAATAGGACGTACATGGTAAATGGTAGGGAATTGAAGAATACAGTTGAACAGAGGGATTTGGGAATAACCGTGCATAGTTCCTTGAAGGTGAAATCTCATATAGATAGGGTGGTAAAGAAAGCTTTTGGTATGCTAGCCTTTATAAATCAGAGCATAGAGTATAGAAGCTGGGATGTAATGTTAAAATTGTACAAGGCATTGGTGAGACCAAATCTGGAGTATGGTGTACAATCTTGGTCGCCCAATTATAGGAAGGATGTCAACAAAATAGAGCGAGTACAGAGGAGATTTACTAGAATGTTGCCTGGGTTTCAACAACTAAGTTACAGAGATAGGTTGAATAAGTTAGGTCTTTATTCTCTGGAGCGCAGAAGGTTAATGGGGGACTTGATAGAGGTCTTTAAAATGATGAGAGGGATAGACAAAGTTGATGTGGACAAGCTTTTCCCTTTGAGAATAGGGAAGATTCAAACAAGAGGACATGACTTCAGAATTAAGGGACAGAAGTTTAGGGGTAACATGAGGGGGAACTTCTTTACTCAGAGAGTGGTAGCGGTGTGGAATGAGCTTCCAGTGAAGATTTTTCAACATGTTGAAAAAGGTCCATGGGAGCCCCGAGTACCTATGAGCGGCTATTACCGTAATTCTCCAAGTTCGAATCAGGGGAAACTCGGGAGAACTAGCTCGTACAGTGGGACAGCCCCTTAAATGTCTGTGCAAAAAAAAAAAACAAGTTACAATACATTTCTTATCAATACATACCAACCCCTTTTTTTTTGCTGTTATCCTACCATTAAACATCATAAAGTGTTAGCATACCCAAGGAAAAATAACAGCTATTATGTTAGCAGTTATATTACATTGAGTAATGTATATTTTCCCCAAAATCACAATTTGTTATTTCATAATTTTTGGCATATTCCTTCTCTAAAATATTTTAATCAAACTAAATGCTCAATGATAAAATAAAATAATTTTACCAAGGTTTTCTAGTTTTGAATAATTATAACAATCAACTGAAACATACTTAATTATTTTCATAGAATCAAATTATAATTGATATATTAAGTTATTCTTTAAATCTTCAATATCAGGAGGTGAATCAAATAAAATAATAGAAAAATAAATATTTCAGACCAAGTAGTGAGGCAGCCGCTGCTCCAATTGAAACATATGTATGCCTCTTTTCATTCTTTGGCTTTTCAATATGCATCAATTGGTGCAGTGATCCTGAAGTGCTCAGGTATTGCGAATGAGACATCGTCTACTTCGCCCATTCCTATTACTTCCCTTCGATTCAGTTGGTGAGGAAAATTGGAATCTGGAGAAGCTTATATCAGGAGTTCTGACCATAAGACTCCCAGTGGGAATGAAAGATATTTAGCATGCATTCTGCAACGTGACTACGGGTGCTGTCTGTATGGAGTTTGTACGTTCTCCCCATAACCTGCGTGGGTTTTCCCCGGGAGCTCCGGTTTCCTCCCACACTCCAAAAGACATCCAGGTTTGTAGGTTAATTGGCTTGGTAAAATTGTAAATTGTCCCTTGTGTGTGCGCAAGATGGTGTTAGTTTGCGGGAATTGCTGGTTGCTGCGGAATCGGTGGACCAAAGGGCTTTCCGCGCTGTACCTCTAAACTAAACAAAAAAATTAAATAAATAGTGCAGTAAGATAGTTGTGATCAATCCTTTCTAATTTATTCAAATGCATGCAATGTGTCATATAACTGTTGTTCTGCCTATTTTGGGAATGACCAGAATTCAAAAACAAAATGTTGAAGTTGCACTGTGATCATGATGCTTTGGTGCCTATATTTACTCTTTGTTGTATTTTGAGACCAAACATGCTGTGGATGCCTTCTGGAGAAAATGATCTGCCTCAAGCATTAGATAATAATAAGAAACAAGGCACAATTAGGGCTACTTGGCCAAAGTGGTGCAAAGGTATGAAAAAAGGTTATTCTGGAATTATGAAGGAAAACAAAACCAAAATGTTCAGTTTTAGAATGTATGATTTTGAAGAGTGAAACTGAGAAGCTGGACGAGAAAATATTGTTTGAAAAGAAATGCATCCAAACTGGTGATTTTATGGTATTCTTGCTGCTGTTAAGAACATTCTTGATTTCTTGCATTGGCTTCTCCATCCATATTTAAAACAAATCCACAGACTTGTTTTGGGTTGGAATTTAATCCAACACCAATCTCATTTTAACTCCCCTCTCATTCTGAGCAACTGTACAATGTTGTACACTGACACATTCTGGACCACACCAACATGCTGGGGGCAATTCATTATAATTACTTAACTGATGAATCCTCACATCTTCAAGATGCGGGAGGCAACCAGAGCCAGAAATTTAATTTGTTAAAATTTAAATTAAAATTGTTAGAAGTTTCCTCACTCATCTCTTGGTTATTCACGGTCTTTCAATGAAGTTCATCACAAACTGCAAAGAGGTTTTTTTTTCTCCATAGCACTGAATAATCCTTCGATTTGAATTCACTTTAGTAGCTTATAGTTGTGTTATATTTTTATATTTTAGCACGTTTTATTTCAACTTCCATTTTTTAAATAATATATTGCAGTTGTTAATTACTTGACATAGGTTACTTGCAATACTTTTCTACCAAAGCTTCCTCTCAATCTTTCTTTATCAAGTTCAAGTTCAAGTGAGTTTATTATCATGTGTCCCTGTATAGGACAATGAAATTCTTGCTTTGCTTCAGCACACAGAACATAGTAGGCATTTACTACAAAACAGAAAAGTGTGACAATATACCATAATATAAATATATACACACATGAATAAATAAAGTGCAAATAACAGAAAATGGGTTATTAATAATCAGAGTTTTGTCCGGGCCAGGTTTGCTGTGGGGAAGTAGCTATTCCTGAACCTGGTTGATGCAGTCTTCAGGCTCCTGTACCTTCTACCTGAAGGTAACAGGGAGATGAGTGTGTGGCCAGGATAGTGTGGGTCTTTGATGATACTGCCAGCCTTTTTGAGGCAGCGACTGCGATAAATCCCCTCAATGGAAGGAAGGTCAGAGCCGATGATGGACTGGGCAGTGTTTACTACTTTTTGTAGTCTTTTCCTCTCCAGGGCGCTCAAATTGCCAAACCAAGCCACGATGCAACCGGTCAGCATGCTCTCTACTGTGCACCTGTAGAAGTTAGAGAGAGTCTTCCTTGACAAACCAACTCTCCGTAATCTTCTCAGGAAGTAGAGGCGCTGATGAGCTTTCTTAATAATTGTATTAATGTTCTCGGACCAGGAAAGATCTTCAGAGATGTGCACGTCCAAGAATTTGAAGCTCTTGACCCTTTCAATCATTGACCCGTTGATATAAATGGGTCTGTGGGTCCCCCTCCTATCCTTCCAAAGTCCACAATCAGTTCCTTGGTTTTGCTGGTGTTGAGGGCCAGGTTATTGCGCTGGCACCATATGGACAGTTGCTCGATCTCTCTTCTATACTCTGACTCATCCCCATCAGTGATACGCCCCACAACAGTGGTGTCATCAGCGAACTTGATGATGGAGTTCGCACTGTGACTGGCTACGCAGTCATGAGTATAGAGTGAGTACAGCAGGGGGCTGAGCACGCAGCCTTGAGGTGCTCCCGTGCTGATTGTTATCGAGGCTGACACATTTCCACCAATACGAACAGACTGTGGTCTGTGAATGCCGAAGTCGAGGATCCAATTGCAGAGGGATGCGCAGAGACCCAGTTCTGCGAGTTTGGTAACCAGCTTGGAGGGGATGATTGTGTTAAATGCCGAGCTGTAACCGATGAATAACAGCCTGACATATGAGTTTTTGTTGTCCAAGTGGTCCAGAGCGGAGTGGAGGGCCAGCGAGATCACATCCACCATTGATCTGTTGTGGCGGTAAGCGAACTGCAGTGGGTCCAGGTTTTTGTCGAGGTAGGAGTTGATTTGCTCCATGATCAACCTCTCAAAGCACTTCATCACCACCGGCGTTAGTGCCACTGGTCGATAGTCATTGAGGCACGTCACCTTACTCTTCTTGGGCACTGGTATAATTGATGCCCTTTTAAAGCAGGTGGGGACCTCAGACCTCAGAAGTGAGAGGTTGAAAATGTCAGTAAAAACTCCAGCCAGTTGGGCCGCACAGGTTTTTAGAACACGACCGGGTATACCATCGGGTCCAGGTGCTTTTCGGGGGATCACCCCTCTGAAGGATTTCCTGACGTCGGCCTCTGTGACTGAGACTGAAATGCCATCACAGCGAATGAGGGATCGGGAAGGCACATCAGTATTCTCCCTATCAAAGCGTGCGTAAAACGCATTGAGCTCGTCAGGGAGTGATGTTTCGCCGACATTCGAGCTGCCTCCTGATTTCGCCTTGTAGGAGGTGATTGCATTCAGGCCCCGCCACAGCTGCTGAACATCTGTCTCATCCTCCAGTTTGGAGCAGGAGTCCCTTTTGGCCTTTTTGATGGCCTTACCTAGGTCGTATCTGGACTTCATGTAGGCCACTGTAGCATTGGAAGTGAATGCCCTGTGTCTGGACTTCAGAAGAGTGCGGATCTCAAAGTTCATCCAAGGTTTCTGATTGGGAAACACTCGGAAGGTTTTTGTAGGGATGCAGTCCTCCACACATTTCTTTATGAAGTCTGTAACGACTGTGGCGTATTCGTTCAAGTCCGTTGCTGAGTCCTTGAACATTGCCCAGTCTACAGGCTCCAAACGGTCCTGGAGTTGTTCCCCTCCCCCCCCCCCCCCCCCCCCCCCCCCCCCCCGACAAGCACTGTACTGTCCTCACTTCTGGGGGTGCGCTCTTCAATTGCTGCCTGTAGGCAGGAAGAAACAGCACCGCGGTATGGTCGGATTTACCGAAGTGAGGGTGAGGGAAAGAACGATAGGCATTCTTGATGGCGGTGTAGCAGTGGTCGAGGGTGTTTGGTCCTCTGGTGCAGCAGGAGATATGTTGGTGGAAGTTAGGGAGTGATTTCTTTAGGTTTGCTTTATTGAAGTCCCCCGCAATGGTGGTAAATGCCTCAGGGTAAGACGTCTGGTGTTTGTTGACCACGGCGTGCAGCTCCTCCAGTGCCAGACGGACATCTGCCTGGGGTGGGATGTAGATCGCGGTCAGGATAACGGTGAATTCTCTTGGGAGGTAGAAGAGACGGCACTTCACCGCCAGATGTTCGAGGTGTGGAGAGCAGGAGTTGGACAGGACTGCCACGTCTGAGCACCACGCAGAGTTGACCATGAGGCAGACGCCCCCTCCTCTCCCTTTCCCAGATGCCAGGGTACGGTCCATACGGTGGATGGAGAACCCTTCAGGCTGGACCGAGTCTGGGGAGCTGGGGGTGAGCCATGTCTCTGTGAAACAGAACACAGAGCATTCCCTCAGCTCCCTTTGATAAAGCAGTATTGCCCTTAAGTCCTCCACTTTGTTTAAGGGACTGTACATTAGCCAGTAGGATAGTATGGAGAGGGGGCCGAAGTCCCCTGCGCTTCATTCTGACCTGCAGTCCTGCCCGTTGGCCACGTTTCCGGACACAATGGAGGCCTCCCCTTTGTTTCCAGGTACTGTACTTGCTGTACCTACTGTACCTGCTGTTTCTGCGAACCTGCGCTGGAACGGGGATTCCCTCACAGACGGCAGCTCCAGCTCCGTAACGAATGGGGGTTCCCTCAAAGTCGGCAGCTGCAGCTCCGTTGTTCCTGGAAGATCCAGCCCGTTGGCTCTGGGGGTCATCCTGGGATCTCCAGGTACCGTACCTGGGTTCCTCAGTCGGGTCGGGTGATTTCCAGCCAGCGTGGGAAAATTTAAAGTCCGGTCCAATATCATTGGGTATACATCAAAATATAATAAAACTGATAATCTTACACCCTAAGAACCAATGGTGCCAAATTTACAGATATTTTATGTTAATACCTTGACTCAATTTAATTCCATTTTAATTAATTACATGGTAGTATTACGTTGTTTTCGTTAACTCAATAAGTTATAAAAGACTGCAGGAACTGGAGGCTCTGGAGAGTTTAAAAGGAGTGTGGGAAACAGCGTCCCACATAGTTTAAATGGAACTGGGGAAATAGGTACTAACTGCTTTTGGAGGGAATGAATGAGATGCTGCCAGAGTGAATTTAAAGGAAGTGCAGAAAACAGGGCTTCAGTGAGTTTACAGAGAACAGAAGAAACAGATTCCTGGTGATTTTGTAGGGAATGTAGGAAGTGAGGCTCCAGTAAATTTGGTAGGACTGTGGAAAATGAGGTTCGGGTGAATTTGGGTGAGTGTGGGAAACAGCATTGTGAGCCAAATGCTGAACTGTTGGGATTTCTGAACAAACAATTTTATGCTACTTGTACTGCTGGGACCAATGTGTCCTTCCCCCATGAGCTCAATGTATTTTGTGCATTGTCAAAGGATCTGGTGCACTCATGCCTATGGTCACTGGAGCAGATGTGAGATCGGCCTTCCTAAAGTAAAGTAAAGTATCCTTTATTGTCATTCAGACATTTCAGTCTGAATGAAATTATATACATTGCAATCATAACATAGAGTAAAATAACAAAACACACAGTTAACACAGTTTAACATCCACCACAGTGAGTCTACCAGGCATCTCCTTGGAAGGTTAAAGCCCTTGTCTCTTCCCTCCTCGTTCTCCCTCTGCATTGAGGCGATCCAGGATTCCGATGTTGGGACCCTGCCGTGTGATGGTAAGTCCAACAGCCGCATCCGAGCTCCGCGAACGGGCTGGTTCAAACTCTGCGGCTCGGGGCGGTCGAAGCGGCCGAAGCTGCCGCCCTCCAGTCCAGCGGGAGCTCCGAAGAACCGATCACCAACCTGGGACCTGCAAGCTCCCGATGTTGTCATCCACTGGGCCTGCGACTGAGTCCACTGAGCCTGCGGCCGAGCCTCCGAAGTCGGGTCACAGCGCCTCCACAGCCCCGAAGTCGGCCAGCCTCGCGTTGGAAAGTCCTGGCTCTGCTTCCGGAGTCTCGAGGTCGGTCCCAGTTGGAGGCCACCAGCTCCGCGATTAGGCCTCAGCGCAGCCCCAGACGGGGGATATGACAAGACAAAGTTGCATCCCCCCCAAAGGAGGAGACTAAAATCAGTTTCTCTCACGCCCCCCACACATACACAACTAAAATAAACAAAATAAACTAAACAGGACAAAAAAAAAGAAAGACAGACGGACTGCAGGTGAGCCACAGCTGCTTGGGCTGCGCCGCTACTTCCGGAATGTGAGTGAACCTGCAGAAAGGAATAGGCCTGGTCAACCTCGTAATTTAGATCTGTGTGGGCTAGCTGGCAGGATTCACGGACATTTAAATCTCTCCCAACTCCATTCTGTGTTTCTCACCTGCCTTACGAAGATCACTATCTTAATGAATACAATGCAGTATAATGTCCACCATCAGAAAGTGCTGTAAAAAGCTAGTCAAGATCCACATTAACTCCAGCCTCCCAAACAGTTTTGATCCACAACTGTTTGGCAATTGTTGCAACAGGTACATGGCAGATGCCATCAACCTGGTCTTACATTCATCATTGGAACACTTGATAACAAGAACACCCACTTAATAACATCCTATTTATTGACTATGGCTCCACCTTCAGCACTATAATCCTAACCAAATTCATGTCTGCACTCCTGGACCTAGGTGTAAGCACCCCCCTCTGCAATTGGATCCTTGACTTCCTGACTCATAGACCACAGTCAGAGCCCTGCTGGAATGTGTTCTCAGCATCTTTGTATGATTCCTACACTCCCGGCTGTGTGGCCAAATTTACTCTTAACTCCATTTACAAGTTTTCAGGACAGACTGTTGTAGAGGGAGGGACCTTGACAATGACTACTGGAGAGAGTTAGGGAGCATTGTATCAATAGTAATCTCTCTCTCTCCGCGTCCCAGGTAGCATCAATATTGACAAGTGGAGATGGTCAAAAGCTACAAGTTCCTTGGTGTAAATATCATCAACAATTTGTCCAAACCAACTACTATGGCCCAAAAAGTACATTTATGCCTCTTCTTCCTCAGAAGACTAAAGAAGTTTGGCGTGTCTCCAACGACTTACCAACATCTTGTGCACAGTAGAAAGAATCCTATCAGGATGCATAAGAACTCCCCTGGATGGCCCTCTACCTTCTTTAGTCCTTTTCATTTCCAACTGCTGGCGGGCCATCAAACGCCTCAACATTTCCACTACTCCTTGCTTACTCTTGCACGCTCTTCATCTCCTCAATGACTTCTGTTTCCCAGGCCCCCACTCCCTCATCTTTACTATGGATGTCCAGTCACTCTGCACCTCCATCCCCCAGTAGGATGGTCTTAAAGCCTTCCGTTTCTTCCTTGACCGAAGAACCAACCAATTTCTGTCTACAATACTCTCCTTTGTCTCCTCCCACTTCCTCCAAATCTAAGGCGCAGCTATGGACACATGCATGGGCCCCAGCTATGCCTGCCTCTTAGTTGGGTATGTCGAACAATCACTGTTCCAGCGATACACTGGCCCAATCCCCGAACTTTACCCCTGCTACATTGACGACTGCATTGGTGCTACCTCCTGCACCTATGCAGAATTCACTGACTTCATCAACTTCACCACCAATTTCCATCCGGCACTCAAATTCACTTGAACAATCTCTGACATCTCCCTACCGTTTCTAAATCTCACCGTCTCCATCACAGGAAACAGACTATTGACCGACACCTACTACAAACCATCTGACCCATATCTATCTGGGCTACACTTCATCCCACCTTACTTCCTGTAAAGACTCTATCCCCTACTCCCAATTCCTCCATCTACGCTGCATCTGTGCCCAAGATGAAGTTTTCCATATCAGGGCTTCGGAAATGTCCTCATTCTTTAGGTAACGGGGGTTCCCCACTTCCACTACAGATGAGGCTCTCACTAGGGTCTCCTCAATATCCTGCAGCTCTGCTCTTGCTCCCCCTCCCTCCCCATTTGTAACAAGGACAGAGCCCCCTTGTCCTCACCTTCCACCCCATGAGCCGTCACATCTTCTATATTACTAAAAGTCTGTTCTTGACCGGTTTTGGCCATCTGTGCTGCGATTTCCGAGAGAACGCTGCCACCTACGGCCGTCATTTTTGGCCACCTTGCTCGGAGCCCCCCTCCGCCACATGTGTGCTGAGGATTTTTCCCGTCGATTAAAAATGAGAGATATTAATGTTTTTACGAAATTCCTCATTCTCTCTGCTGGCCCCCCTGGCGGCAGAGGGGAGGGACTATAAAACCAGGAAGTGGTGTGCCACACAATCTCTTCAAGATGGAGGAAGGCAGAGGGTCATGTTTCTCTGAGCTGTGAATAACACTGAACACATGTCTACCACATATGTAAGTGCCCTTAGTGGTTCTAAAATGCTTGCAGAATGTGTCTATTGGTTCTAAAGCTTTCAAAAAAGTGTCTATTGGTTCTAAAGCTTTCAAAAAATGTCTATTGGTTCTAAAGCTTGCAAAAAGTGTCTCTATTGGTTCTAAAGCTTGCAAACAATGTCTATTGGTTCTAAAGCTTGCAAAAAAAGGTGTCTATTGGTTCTAAAGCTTGCAAAAAAATGTCTATTGGTTCTAAAGCTTGCAAAAAGTGTCTATTGGTTCTAAAGCTTGCAAAAAATGTCTATTGGTTCTAAAGCTTGCAAAAAGTGTCTATTGGTTCTAAAGCTTGCAAAAAAATGTCTATTGGTTCTAAAGCTTGCAAAACGTGTCTATTGGTTCTAAAGCTTGCAAAAAATGTGTCTATTGGTTCTAAAGCTTGCAAAAAGTGTCTCTATTGGTTCTAAAGCTTGCAAAAAATGTCTATTGGTTCTAAAGTAAAGCTTGCAAAAAAGTGTCTATTGGTTCTAAAGCTTGCAAAAAAATGTGTCTATTGGTTCTAAAGCTTGCAAACAAATGTCTATTGGTTCTAAAGCTTGCAAAAAAATGTCTATTGGTTCTAAAGCTTGCAAAAAATGTCTATTGGTTCTAAAGCTTGCAAAAAGTGTCTCTATTGGTTCTAAAGCATGCAAAAAATGTCTATTGGTTCTAAAGCTTGCAAAAAAATGTCTATTGGTTCTAAAGCTTGCAAAAAATGTCTATTGGTTCTAAAGCTTCAAAAAAATGTCTATTGGTTCTAAAAAAAAATGTCTATTGGTTCCAAAGCTTGCAAAAAAAGTGTCTCTATTGGTTATAAAGCTTGCAAAAAATGTATTTTGGTTCTAAAGCTTGCAAAAGAAATGGCTATTGGTTCTAAAATGCTTGGCTTGGCTTGAGTGTGTCTTGAAATTGAAAGGCACTACTTACTGCAAATGGTGGCATGAGCTGAAAGGCACTACTTACTGCAAATGGGGGGCATGGGTGCATTGGCTTGAAGTTGAAAGGCACTACTTGCTGCAAATTGTGGCTTGAAGTTGAAAGGCACTACTTACTACAAATGGTGGCATGAAATAGAAAGGCACTACTTACTGCAAATGGTGGCTTGGGTGCTTGGGCTTGCAGTTGAAAGGCACTACTTACTGCAAATGGTGGCTTGGGTGCTTTGGCTTGCAGTTGAAAGGCATTACTTACTGCAAATGGTGGCATGAAGTTGAAAGGCACTACTTACGGCAGATGGTGGCTTGGGAGCTTTGAAGTTGAAAGGCATTACTTCCTGCAAATGGTGACATGAAGTTGAAAAGCACTACTTACTGCAAATGGAGGCTTGGGAGCTTTGGCTTGAAGTTGAAAGGCACTATTACAGCAAATGGTGGCTTAGTTGCTTTGGCTTGAAGTTGAAAGGCACTACTTACTGCAAATGGTTGCTTGGGTGTGGCTTGGGTGGCTTGAAGTTATAATGAAAGACACCACTTACTGCAAATGGTGGTATGAAGTTGAAAGGCACTACTTACTGCAAATTGTGGCTTGGTTGCTTTGGCTTGAAGTTGAAAGGCACTACTTACTGCAAATGGTGGCGGGGGTGTGGCTTGAAGTTGAAAGGCACTACTCACTGCAGATGGTGGCTTGGGTGCGATTGCTTGAAGTTAAAAGGCACTACTTGCTGCAAATTGTGGCTTGAAGTTGAAAGGCACTACTTACTGCAAATGGCGGCATGAGGTTGCTAGGCACTACTTACTGCAAATGGTAGCTTGGGTGCATTGGCTTGAAGTTGAAAGGCACTATTTACTGCTAATGGTAGCATGAAGTTGAAAGGCACTATTACTGCAAATTGTGGCTTGGTTGCTTTGGCTTGGTTGAAAGGCACTACATGTTGCAAATGGTGGCTTGGGTGTGGCTTGGGTGTGGTTTGAAGGTGAAAGGCACTACTTACTGCAAATGGTGGCTTGGGTGCTTTGGCTTTAAGTTGAAAGGCACTGCAAATGGTGGCATGAATTTGAAAGGCACTAACTGCAAGTGGTGGCTTGGTTGCTTTGGCTTGAAGTTGAAAGGCACCTCTTACTGTTAATGGTGGCTTGGGTGTGGTTTGAAGTTGAAAGGCACTACTTACTGCAAATGGTGGCTTGGATGCAATGGCTTGAAGTTAAAAGGCATTACTTACTGCAAATGGTGGCTTGGGTGCATTGGCTTGAAGTTGAAAGGCACCACTTACAGCAAATGGTGGCATGAAGTTGAAAGGCACTACTTACTGCAAATGGTGGCTTGGGTGATTTGGCTTGAAGTTAAAAGGCACTACTGTAAATGCACTTACTTCCTGTTTGCACTGTATATTGATTTTAGATAAAACGCTACCACTTACGGCTGTGATTTTTGGCCATCTTACTCGGTCCCCCTCCGCTGAGCAGGTGCAGAGAATTCTTCCCATCAATTAAAAATAAAAGTGTTATTAGTTTTTAAATAAAATGTTGAGAATCTCTCTCCTGTCAATCACTCCATGAAAGCCACACCTTTTCCGGTGGGGGGAGGGATTATAAAACCCGGAAATGTGGGTGTGGCTCAGTCTCTGCAAGATGGAGGAGGGAGAGGTCTCGACTAGCTGTCTTTAGTGGCTTTGCACTCTACTTCAAATGGTATGAAACTGCACTTGAACTTGGTGGCCTTGCACCCTACTAGAAGTGGTAAGAAACTGCACTTGAATTTGTTGGCCTTATACCCTGCTTGAAATAGAATTTCAAGGATTAGCCGTGAGTCAACTACCAGCCCACCAGCCGTGAGTGAGTGAGTTGCCAGCACAACAGGCTTGATTGACTGAGACGCCAGCCCAAGAATCCATTTGGCGCACAATTTGCATACTAGCCCTCTGGAAACCAGTCCCTTCAGCCCACAACACCCATACTAGCGCTCCAGAAAGCCCCCCCCCCCCCCCCCAACTGGCCACCAATATTAGAATTGGTCGAGAGGTGGAATATTGTGTTGGATGACCTGTGTGATGCTGGGACCCAATGGGTCCCACTTAGTCTAGTACAGAATATAATCACTACTGGCCACATCTTCCCATCTCCACCCTTTTCTGCTTTCTGCAGAGACCGT